>NC_060952.1:64475705-64495940 GCF_022045245.1 Lucilia cuprina | reverse complement strand
TGTTATGCATTCTAGAAAATTATTAGGGTGTTGTTTTTGTAAATTATGCTCTTGTTTTTGAAGTTGTGTTTTTGTTTTTCCAAATTGCGTTTGCAATTTCTGAAACAAAGCGACATCAACCTACATTGTTGATTGATGCCAAGCAACTAAATAAAATATTTTTATTTTTGACACTCTTCTTGAGAAGTTTGTATGCGATCGTGCTGTATACATGTAACTACCGAAAATATTCGTATTCAGGACAATACTAGCGCCGACGTCTGATCTAAATAACGCCAAAAAAACGTAGTATAAAATATGCATGTTCTAAATAAAACGGTTTGGTATGGACGATGATGAATCAGTCATTATAAAAATAATTGCAACTAAAAATGTCCGCAGCTATAACTAATTATTAAAACAACTAAAACAGATTATTAAAACAACATAAAAAGGTACAAGTTAATTTTTCTGAGGGGTAACAATAACACAATTTAGCTTTACATACGCAGTAAGTCGATAAAATGAAATACAAATGTCGTTAATGAGTTTACTTACCTCTTGATGGCGTTGTTTCTTTGGAATTAAAGCAGTAAGATAATAACTTGAACTTGGTGATATCCATATTTTTCCTGAATTATTTTTCACCTAAAATATACATATACAAAACGTTTTAAATATTATAAAAGATTTTAAATCAATAGCAAATTTTAAACAATAGTAGAACATTTTTTTGTTTGTTTTTAATAAATCTTGATGTTGAAAAACTCCGCTCGCTAAAAATAGATTGTTAAAAGCTAGTTATATAAGTTTTCTAGCTTTTTCTTTCTTTTTTTTGTATTTAATGTATATAAAATCATCATAAAATGATGAATGCTGTTTCTGTTTTTTCTTGTAGAATTATAAATTTCAAAACTTAAATCAACAGAAGAATGAACTAATTCTTCATCCAGTTCATTACATGGAATAAACGATTACACCGTCCAACACCATTTTTCACACACGAACCAAACCATATACATACGAAAGCACATAATTTATATGGTATAACTGCGTACTCAGTTTTTCATTTTCTGATCGTTTGTCCTTTTAAAAGGACTTTAAAATTTGAGGTGCATACAATTTTCAAACATTTTTATAAAATATTTTAAGCCACCCTATTATTACAATATGGGTATCAAACTAAAGAGGACAATTGCAGTATTTTTATCTTGTATTTTGTTTTATTTTTTAAGAATAAAAAGATGTAAAAAATATCCTTATAAAAGTTTATCCTTTATTATCCTTGAAATTTTATACGAAATTGTTCAACAAAAAATATTCATAATAAAGACATTAGAATGGAGTAAAAAAGTCTGAATTTTGGTCTTCATAGCTCCATTTGTTTAATTTTTATAATATTTTTTAAATATCTCAATAAATTAATTAATAATATTTTCTTCTCTAAAAATTTCAAAGTCCTTTTTTTGTTAAAATATTATGTAGAAAAATTAGAAATTTGTTATTGTGGAACCGAGTTTCTTTATCTCTATGATAAAAAGTTAAAAAAGTGGAAACTTTGAAGAATATGAAAAGATAACAATCGATTAAGGATATATTGCATTTTTTATCCTTTCATGTTAAAACTCCTTTCTTGGAAATTATATTTTCCTTTTTAATTTAACACAATTATTCCGAACTCTATAGTTATTCTAAATTGTATATATCTTTTAAAAATATCTTTGACATCCCAATAATGTTATCAAAGTAGTTTATTATATAGTTTTTATTAAAAATACAACAGTGCGAAGGTATATCATGTGCAATTAGTAAACCATGATATACATAAATATTTAAACAAATTAGGAAAGTATAGCCGGACTTGGCCGAGCATATCATACCCTACACCAGTTGTAAATTTCTTTCAAATGTGATTTATATTAGCAAATAAAATATTTATGTTGAATTTTATTTCAATTGCGACATATTGAAGAAAAACTAATTTTCTGAATGTGGGCTAGAGTCAAATAGAGATTAAAGGACTGCACCAAGACAACAATAATGCGAAAATTTGTTAAACAAATATCGTGTGCGCCATCATAAGCAGGCCTTTAATATGTATATTATAAAATTAAGAGGAGAGATTTATGTCTACATATGTAAACGTTTTTATGTAGCTTTTTATCGTGATATTAATGTTTATATTAATTATATTATATTTTATATATATATAATAATATTGCGCTTATCATATTATCTTGAAGTGTATTTTAGAATTCGGAACATGCATGTTTTAATCACTAAACCGTCATAATCATACGAGATAAAATTTTATATATTTTAAGGCCTGTTATCTCAACCACCGGTTATGTTTAATTGGTAGATATTTTGTCTGAAAACTGTCAATTTAACGTTAGGATAAAAAAATTAACAGACATTGGGATAATGGGGGTAGGTAATTGGTATAAATAATAAATTAAATTAAACAAACTATTCTCAACAAATTTTTTTTAAATTTGAATACATCTTAACTTTTATTTATTTTACAAAGAACTAATAAAGATAAAGACATGAAATTTGGAAGTCTGCAACTCCATATTTGTAAATATAACATATATTTTTTTCTAAAAAAACTGACTATAGAAAATAAGGATATTAAAGGATTAAAATTTAAAAGGACATTTTTTTAGTTTTTTTATTCTAACATTTTAAAACTATTTTATTTGTAAAAATACTGTTATTCTCCTCTTTCAATCGATACCTATATTGTCCTACTAGACCAAACCAAATTTAAGCTAAATATAATTATGCTTACTCTTCCTTTTAAACTTTAAAGTCCTTTTAAAGGAAGAATCGATCAGAAAATAAAAAAACCAAAAATGTAGTTTAACTATATCAAGTATGTAGTTTCCAACGTAATTGGTCTTGCTCATGTGTGCAACAATTTTTCCCAATTTGTTGTACGGTGTAATCTTTAGGCAAATTTTATACAATATTGCCGTCAACCTTTATTTTCTATAAATCTTTCCATTTAATTTCACGCTTAGAAAATGATTCTCAATACTCATCTTTAGACAACACACTGATCAATTCTATTCCTCTTTGAAATTAGGTTATCAGGCAAAGTCGAGTTTGTATATAAATATCAAGCATTGGATTTCTATTAGAAGACTATTATTTATTTTATATGTATTTAGGATTACTTATAAATTAATGTCCAAATTATTTGCCTTAACTTATGGATTTTTTAAAATGATTTCTTTTCCCGAGATGTGGAACTAAAAGGAGTCAAAATCGTTGGCCAGCCCACAATCATGGTCATTAACTATGAAAAAAACTATTACAGAAATAATTTGTCAATTAAAAAAAAAATCTATTTTCAAATCAAGCTATCTTACTTATTCCTTATTTGTATACCCTTCACCTTCGTGAAAAGGGTATATATAAGTTTGTCATTCCGTTTGTAATTTCTATAATATAATTTTCCGACCCTATAAAGTATATATATTCTGGATCCTTATATAGCGGTGTCGATTAAGCCATGTCCGTCTGTCTGTTGAAATCAGTTTTTAGAGGACCCCAGATATCGGCGAGATCCGAATCTTCAATAATTCTATTAGACATGCTATTCTATTAGAAGATCGCTATTTAAATTCAGCAAAATGGATCGGTAAATAACGGAGATATGAGCAAAAATCCGAGACAACCTCTGAAAATTTCATCAAAAAATTTCATATTTTTTTCATGCCTTGTTAAAAAAGCAACAACAACACTGTATATTAGAAAAAGATGTACACGTGTGTGTGTAGATGTATTTGGTTTTATTCAGCTGTGTACTTTTTTTGTATGTTTAGGTGCTGTTGGCGTCATTGCGTTGTTATTTTTGTTTTTCTGTGTTTTTCATTATGTATGTTAAGATGTCTGTTGGTTTAGATGCCTTGTGTATTTCAGTTATGTAGATGTTTTAGATTCTGTTAAATGCATAAAATATCAATAAAATGTTAAAATTTCCCAATATAAAACATTTTAAAAATCTAAAAAATTAATGCAATACTCGTCACAAAAAACACTTTTTTATATTTTGCAAAAAAAGCTTCACACAATCGACCTATGCACTTTTAAAACTTTTTCAAAAGGGGGAACGATTTCAAAAATACATTCAAAAAGTGAATTACCATAAACAATGCAATATCTTAAACTGCTTAATATAAAAACAAGTTAGAGTGCTATATTCGGCTGAGCGGAATCTTAAATACCCTCCACCAGCTACTTTTACACTAATACTCTTTTTAATTGATCAAATATTTATAGAAATGAGTTTTCTCATGTCTTCAATAGAAAAGTCCCAAGAATTAAATCCATTACAACTCCAAGATTTATTGAACATTACACAGACCATTTTCTTTATATAATTATATAGTATATTATTATTATAATTATAAGCAATACTTGTGCCAAACTTTATATCTTAATTTAGCAATTAGTTGTGTTCGTTTAAGTTATTTTCGGGAGGGGACCTTGTATGGTCCGATCCAAAAAACGTTGATGGATACCTTAATTTAGTAATGAGTTTGTATTTTTGTATAAGAGTTATATGAAATTGTGGACCGATTCTGGCGATTGTCCGTAGAAATCAAGCTCTTGTGTAGAAACGAATATATGGTGATATTTATGGAATTATCTTAAATAGTTTTCGAGAAAATTACATCAGAATGTGTAAAAATGCTTATTTCTTTGAGGTTGTTTTATATTTTTTTTCATAACTTTTCCCGACAACTTAGGAAAATGAAGAACATTTTGAGTGAAATTGGGTTAATTCTATTGCTTTGTTTTATTGTGAGCGTGTAATACAAAGACCTTGATAAGATCCCGGATAGTTGGGTCTCAGATGAATATTTCGTGGTGTTACACACGGAATGACAAAGTTGTATATACCTTCTATCACCACTGATGCACATTGGGGCAGAATCGAAATTTTTTGGAAATAAATCTGGCATTACTCAACGGCTGATCCAATCGGTATAAAGTTTGGCGTGAGCGTAGCCAAGGAGTATTCGAGCTTAAGTTTTGAAGATGAACCCCGCAGATGCCCCGGGACGGGGCGGCTCAAAGTAGGGTACCTACGACATGTAAAATTTTTATATTTATAAATATAAACATTTTTATATTTTCTGAAAGCGCTCAACGAGATCTTGAAAAAAACATGCTTGGACATACTACTTACTCTTATAATATCCGAGTTATAGGCATTTAAAAATTTAGTGATAAAAAATTTACCATACCTTGGTCCGCCTTTTTTTGAATACTGGACGTAATTTTGGACCAAATGGACACTTCTTGTTAGTTAGACAACAAAAATTCTAATAATATACAATAAATTTCAGATCAATATCATTTGCAGATATAATTTAATAAAATAAATAAAAATAAATTTTCTTTAAGAACATATAACAATTTTATAGTTTTCTAAAAGGTATCTTTACGCAGAACGCTTTGGCGTAAAAAACTTGTCCTATTTTTTGAAAATGTTGCCACTGCGTCCTTCCGAATGTGACCTATTCTTTATCAAAACTTCGACTTTGGGCGACATGTTCTAAAATCCCAAAGGTGGGATCAGAAAACTGAAAGCAGTTTTGGAAACCTCAATATGTTTTATATTTACTCCAAAAGTATTTTCCCAGCCCTGAAAGAAATGTGGACCCTATGGGAAAAAAAGTAAAAAATACCATTTTTGGGAATTTCATTCCTATTTTTGGGAATTGCGGGATGCCCTTTGACCTTTTTTTCTTCTTTGAAATTACAAACTTAACAAGCTTTGAAAATTTCATTGAGTTTTGTTCATAAATAAAGATTTTGTCATATATTACATATTCGTTTAATTTCTAAAACTATGATTTATATCAAAAATTTAATAGGGTCGCAGATAGCTACAAAAATTTAGTCCATATTTATCCCTTAATGTCTTTTTTAGTTAGATATGGAAATTCTCAATTCTTTACAAAAATTTTCAAGCCAATATCTCAATTACATTCAAAAATATGTTCATTTAAACCTGTATCCTTTAATTTCATATTTTTCATATTTTAGTATTAAATATGACAGAACATATTTAAATCTTATAATATTTAACTATTTTCTCTTTGTTTGCTTACCCTTATAATTAAAAGGTCCTATTATGCATAAATTTTCAGAAATTCACAACTATTTTTTACCTAAATTTTATCGACAGATCATTTCGTTCTGTTTCGTTTATGATCATGTAGGTAAAAATATACAGGTAAAGATAATTTCGATTCATTCACTAATAAGAAATATCAATTACTGAATTACAGGTTATAGTAATATAGTCCTAAATGTTAATAGGTAGAAAATTCGTAATTTTTTACTTTGAAATACCTGTATCGGAAATGACAAGAATTGGTATACAAGTAAACTTCTCAGATTTTAAGTACCATATTTAATAAATCTACAATGAAAATTACATTAAAGTACGAAGAGTTGTGTTCCCTTTTATGGAGTGTGTCTTCAAAAGGGCCAGGAAGAATTGAAGACATTTCAAATTATATAAAAAACTACATATAGTAGAAAAGTAGAAAAAACAGACATAAAAAATTGAAAACTTTTTACAACTTTTTGATGTAAATCAAAAGAAATTTCGATTAAAATGTTGTAGTTGGATGGAAACTACTACGGAAATCTCAACTTACAACACATCAACAGGAGCGCTTTGCAAGTCATACGAAGTCTTATGTTCAAGGTAAAAAAAGAGGATCACATAAAAACTTTTTTCAATCTCAAATGAGGAAATTGCGGATACATTTAACGAAATGCTGAAAAAGGAAAACCAACCAATGGATGCCGTACATATTGCAACTATTCCTCCTAATGCATCACCAAAACGACTTAAGCGAATTGTGGAAAGTATACCAACTCCAACATCACAATCAAATTTTACTGAAGAGGAAGCAATAGCGCTTATGTTGTATCTGCGTCTCAGTCAAAATAAATACCAAATATTAAGGAAAGCTCTGCATGAAAAAGGACACAATATATTACCATCATACAAGGCGATCCAGGAAAAAACAAACTATCCTACCATCACCTATTGTTGTTAATGATGTGGAAGCTTGTATTGATATATCATATTTGCTCGAAAACAAAGCATCAAGAATTGTGACAGACTTTTCAGAAGACCAACTAAGAAAATTCATAACTGTGATGTTATCTTAATGTGTAAGTGGGGATGTGACGGTTTATCAGCACTTCCAGAATACAAACAAGCTTGTGGAAGTCGGACACTAGCAGACTACAAAAGTGTATTTATGTCATCATTAGTGCCATTACGAATTCGTTCATATTCCCTTAATCTATCATCGTCAAGCATCGAAAATTCATTCGAAGATATATGGATCAATACAACTCCGGGTTCAAAAAATTTTTGTAGAAGCTTAGGAGTTGAATATATAAAGAAGTCAAAGAAAACAACAAAAGATTTAGTGGAATATTTAAAAAATGAAATAAATAAATGCACTGGAGCCCATTTGCATAAAAATAAAGGAATTCTCTATTAACGTATCATATCAGCTAAGCTTAACAATGATTGATGGAAAGGTCTGCAATGCCATAACAGAAACTTCTTCCTTCTGGAGATGCTCAATATGTAATGAGAAAAAGTCGCAATTCTCAAGTATAAACAAAAGCAGAAGTATTAATGAAGAAGTCCTGTCTTTCGGAATTTCACCACTTCATTCCAGAATACGATTTTTTGATTACTTTTTACACATAGCATACGACCTTAAATATAGAAGTGTGCCAGAGAATCTTACTAAATCAACAAAAAATAATGAAGTATTGATAGAACTTTAAAGTTCAGATGAAATTAAACATCGACAAACCACTTCCAAGTTGCGGTAGTACAAATGACGGTAATACGGCGAGAAGTTTTTTTCGTGATTTTGAAATTACTTCAAAAATAACTGGAATCGACAAGGACTTGCTTCGAAGAGTTAACACTATTTTAATGGCACTGAATAGTAAACATAAAATTAATGGAAATCGATTTGGGGGAATATACATCTGAAATTTCTAAATTACTTGAATCCCTGTATCGAAATTTTAAGCATGTTCAACTTTTCAGCTCAAGAAAATGCTCCAGGCAATCACAGAATGAAGATATTTTTAATAGTTTACTTCTATCTTCTGATCTATGCGAAAAAGATGGATTTGTTATGAAACTCTATCATCTCAAAACGAGGAAGATTTAAAGGACTTATATTACCTTATGGATATGTATACCGTTATGACAGATTATTTTATAGAAAATAAGTAGTGTTAGGAATTAATTATATAAGTAGGTTGTAAAAATTAATTGTATTATGTTTAAGATAAACAGTTCAAATAAAAAAAGCTATTATACTAACTGATGATATTGTATTAAATTGTGTTTTATATTTCGGTGGGCGGAAAAGGTGTTTTGTGTGGGGAGATTTAGGTGTTGTTGTGCGTGGTTCATAATAAAATTATAATTTTTTATTGTATATACAATGTTATAGTCTTTAATAAATTAATTAACTAAATAAATTTTAAAATTGTCCAAATATTTTATTCAACACCAAATGTATGTTCTGTCATACTAAAATATGAAAAAGATGAAATTAAAGGACACAGGTTTAAATGAACATATTTTTAAATGTAATTGAGATATTGGCTTGAAATTTTTTGTAGAGGGTAGAGAATTGCCATATCTAACTAAAAAATGATATTAAGGGATAAATATGGACTAAATTGTTGTAGCTATCTGCGACCCTATTAAAACTTTGATATAAATCATAGTTTTAGAAATTTAACAAATATTTAATATGAGACAAAATCTTTATTTATGAACAAAACTCAATGAAATTTTCAACGCTTGTTAAATTTGTCATTTCAAAAAAGAAAATGCAAAAAAAAATTGAAAAGGTCAAAGGGCATACCGCAATTCCCAAAATAGGAATGAAAATCCCAAAAATGGGATTTTTTACATTTTTGCCCATAGGGTCCACATTTCTTTCAGGGCTGGGAAAATAATTTTGGAGTAATAGAATAGAAAACATATTGAGGTTTCCAAAACTGCTTTCAGTTTTCTGATCCCAGCTTTGGGATTTTAGAACATGTCGCCCAAAGTTGAAGTTTTGATAAAAAATAGGTCATATTCGGAAGAACGTAGTGGCAACATTTTCAAAAAATAGGACAAGTTTTTTACGCTAAAGCGTTCTGCTTAAAGATATCTTTTAGAAAACTATAAAATTGTTATATGTTCTTAAAGAAAATTTTATTTTATTAATAAAGGAGTTGAGACACATTTTTGGCAAAAAAACGGCAAAAATCTAAAATTGTATATTATTGGAAATTTTGTTGTCTAGCTAACAAAAAAAAAATTGAGTCCATTTGGTCGAAAATTACGCACGGTATTCAAAAAAGGCGGACCATGGTATGGTAAATTTTGTATCACTAAATTTTTAAATGCCTATAACTGGGATATTATAAGAGATAAGTAGTAGTCCAAGCATGTTTTTTCAAGATCTCGTCGAGCGCTTTCAGAAAATGTAAATCTTTTTCTGGTAGACAGCGGTGGATACCGGCTTAAACGAAGTTGTGCACTACATTGGTGTATCATTTGATAACAAACTATATACACTGGCGATTCCCTCCGGGGGGCATGTTTCCATGATGGTGTATTGCAATCCCGGGGTAAAGAGGTGCTACCAATACCTCTAGTGTGCCGGGACTATAAACTGGTGATGTCAAATGTCTGTGTATAAAGCAGCATATGCTGGATTCGTAAACCAGATGTTTGTGTAGTGGGACGCTAGTATATGCTGGGGAATTGACAGGTCAGTATTCAATGGTTGCCTGTCATCCCGTAGATCGATCTTTATGATCATGGGAATGGAATTGATGCTAAAATTGGTGAAAGATCGGGAAAGTCTACATATATTGGAGATTAGTACTGATTTAGTATGCCATGTTCAAAAATTGCTACCTGAGTTCATCTTTGAGAAATTCAGGGACCATATCTAGTCTTCCCAGTGGATGAAAAAGACCACCGTGAGATAGACCGTCAAGTAGGGTTGCCAGCCTGGCTGGACTTGGCTGGATTGTCCAGTTTTTTTGATGCTTGTCCAGTTTCAAGCTAAAATTTAATTTGTCCAGCTAAATAAAATATTTGTAGTGCACTGCAATAATTATACCCTACACCACATTAGTATATTGGATTTGTGCAGATGTTTGTACATACAAAAATATTCATCCTAGACCTTAAAGTATACCAATCGGCTTAGAATCGTTTTCTGAGTCGATTAAGCTATGTCCGTCCGTCCGTCCGTCTGGATGGCTGTCCATGTAAACCTTGTGCGCAAGGTACATGTCGCAATTTTCAAGATAATTGGATGAAATTTGGCACGCAGGTGTTATTTGACTCAAGGACGAAGCCTATTGAAAATGGTTAAAATCGGTCCATTATTTCTCCTAGCCCCCATTGAACAGAACCCCCGAAAAGGGCTTCTGAACTCATAATTTTATTAAATATACAGATATGTCGATGAAATACGGCACAACTAAGTTTATTAGAAGTCATGATGACCCTGCCAAATTTCATAAAGATCGGGTCCCATTTGACCCTAGCTCTCATACAAAGTAATCTTCAGAAAACTACTTGAATGTCCCAAATTAACTTATAAACACAAATATGAAGAAATTCAGCACAATAAAATATTATGTAAATATAAATATATTCACAAAATTTTATCGGGCTTGGTCCATATTTGCCCCTAGCCCCCATATAAAGCCTCTTTCAGAAAATTAGTTTTTCATCCATAAATTGCTTAAATGTATCGGAACAAGGGAATATTGAAGATAAATGCTTTATTATGAAAAATAAATCACATTTAATATTCATAACTGGTGTAGGGTATCATATGGTCGACCACGCCCGACTATACTTTCTTACTTGTTTTTATGTTATCTTTGTCAAATCATGATAGCCAACTCTGATTGTACATTTGTTATACAACTATGTTATGATTTCCCTCTTCTATCATCATGTCTCAACACTTGAACAGCTGAATGTCGTAAAAAATATTAGGTCTGTTCGCATACTCGATAATTTGTAACAATTTGCAACAATTGTTATTGGATTCCATTCGCGTACGTTCAAAAACTTGCAACGAGAGAGTAAGAAAGCAGTAAAAATTAAAGTTCGTTGATAGAGAATTTTTTGATTTTACTGAATATTTTATTTGATTTATGAATATGTAAACAAACCAAAGAAATCAAAAATTTGGTAAATTTTAAATTTTTGAAAGAAATATATAAATTAATAACACACGAATGTTAAAAAATTATTTGTAATTATATTTATTTTAAATTTATTTATCATAAATTAGTTTTTAAAATAGTTTATTTGTCATGAAAAATCATAACAAATATTGTCGATCTAGCGTTTTTAAAACAATTTAGTTTGTCTTTCTCTTAACGATTTTGTGTAAATTTTTATTTTAATAATATTGTATCATGTTGTTTTAAAACAATAATATATTTTTAATGATATTACATGTTTTGTTAACTTTAAATATCCATTTATTTATAGGAAAAATCAAAGTTACAATTATTTGTTATTTAGTGTTTTGTTAGCGATAGAGATTTCAGCAAAAGGGCATTACCAATCTTTGTTTATAAACAAAAAATTGGATGTCGCGTATTTTTTTTGGATATCTTTTTGATTGAGAGTAAATTAAAAATTACTCTCTATCATAAAGTTACTGTATATTTATATTGCGAGCGATAGTCAATTTCTTTACGTACAGCTTATGTACTTATGATTTTTAAAATTTAAAACTTCAAAAATGGAACTTTTTCACATCTTTTGCTCTAAAAAGTAAGTTAACGAAGTGATCGGGGAAAACTAAAAATATATTCATTAGGCTTCACGCAATATTTTTGAAATCGTGATATCATACATTTTGTGGCAGTTTTTGGAACAGCGCTAATATTGGCGTAATTATTTTTTTTTAAATTTCAACTCCTTCATCTGCATATCTGCGGCCAAAATACCGATTTTGGGCGACATTTTTTTATAGACCGAAAACTGCTGTACATATTTCAAATCTGACTTTAGTATACTATTTTACAGGAAAATTTAAGATATATAAACTTAATTTAGATGCACTGTAAATGCATAAGAGCAAAAGAAAAAAATGCAATTTAAATATAATATTCAATGCCCTTAAAAAAATAGTGTTAAAATTTTTAATTTTAATACTAAATGCACTTTTGAAGCATTATAAAAGTGTGAAATTAAGCTCATTCTTATTGATTTTTCCTATATAATCAATTATTAGAGCATGATTTCCTATAAATTCTACAGTTTCTGCTCTGTAAAAAATGTCGCTCAAAATCAGTGGTTTCCGCCTCAGATATACAGAAGAAGGAGTTGGAATTTTGAAAAAATTATTACTGCATAGTATTCACTGATAATAAAACCTTCCAAAAAGTTGTGATATCACAAATACGGGAAACATTTTATTTTTTGAAACGAAGCCTAATATTCATACTCTGTGGACTATAACAAAATTGGAAAATATATATAAATATTGGCAAATATAACAGAATTGGTATATGAGAACCCCTGCATTTTTTTGGTGTATCACTGTGAAACTTTACACAAAACCAAAATTAGCAATTTCTCAGTATTTTTTTATGTCCAGCTTTTTTTGTTTTGTCCAGCTTTTTAAAGGCCAATGTCCAGCTTTTTGCGAATGGGAATCTGGCAACCCTACCGTCAAGGCATATGCTCACGTTTAATCTTTCGACATTCATACACTGGCGGTATGTATTGACATCGAAGGCGCCTTCAATAACGTGCACACTGTGTAACGAACTTAAATCCCGAAAGGCCCTAATTCTCAAAAGACAGTGCTACCTGATGTACCGGCCGTGCTCGTGGATATTGGGTGAGGTTCTTGTCCCTATCAAATTAGTAGCATTCATTACACAATATTCAAAAATAGGTAGCATTTAGACCAAATCGACTAATTAAAAATAAAAAAAAACAAAACAGGAAAACAAAATTAGCTAAATAAAATATAATGATGAGGAAGTTTAGTTGTGGAGGAAAAGGTGTTGTTTTAACCTCCTATAATTCTATACCCACCTGTCCTTGCTATCTATCTTCATCATTCTTAAATAGCCCTAAAATGAACTACCTATAAAAGGACCTTAACCTTTCATGAAATACAAATTACAAATTTAACAATTCATGTTGAAAAATAACATAAAGTTAAGTTTTATTATATATTTAATAGTCAAAACTAAACTCATTATCATATAATTTCCAATATTTATCTCTTAATTAAGTTAATTAATATAATAATCAAAATATAAAAACAAAATATAAGAAAAATTATAAAAAAATAATGTAAATAACAGTGTTATTGTTTCCATTTTAAAACTGTCAAATTAATAGATACTATTATTCATGTTATTAACACTCAAGGTCGTTTGATATATTCATCAAATAACAGAAAGTAAACTTAAAAAAAAAATCAAATTGTGTTATATTAAACAGAAAAACAAAACTTATGTTAAGCAAAGATTAACAGAAATAAACATCAATCAATTTAACATAGAAAACTAATTAAAGAATATGGTTAATAACATAGAAACCAATATGTGTTAATGGTTAACAGTAAAAATTAATGTTAATTATTAACATGAATCAATCTATGTTAATAATTAACATACCAAATTAGGTTAACAGAAAAATTTTAATGTTAAAATATTGAAACTTACAAATATAAAAACAAAATTATGTTATTAACATACATATGTATGAGTATTCAAAATATTTAACATTTTTAAAAATTGTGTATTTTGGCAAATAAAAAGTAAATTTATCACGAAATTTATGTTTGATGTGGAGTGAAATAAAAATCTAAATATTATAACTCACCAATATTTACATCCCACGAAGAGTTACAGGCCTGTTGTCTCTTGGGTTACTTCGAGTTGCTTAAAGGTTTGATATACTATAAAAATTTCACTCAATGTTGTGTAGAAATGTAAAAAAATAGTGTTTAACATAAACAGTTGGATTTTCAAAATCTTTTAGTATTTAACGCTTAACAGAAACGAAAATAATGTTAATAACAAAACTATTTGACAAATATTAATGTAACATTTTAACAGTGTAAAAAATAAAAAAATTTAATATAATTGAACAGATGTTAAACAAAAATTAAGTTACATCTGACAGTTTAAGAAATTATTAATGAAAATTAAATTAAATTAAATGTGAAACAAAAACAAAATTCATGTTAATTCCAGCAATTAATAATTAAATGAGATGAAATTTTTTTAGAAATTTTTCTTAAAAATGTGTCAAATCCGGTTTGTTTAGGTATTAAATTGGTAGTTCCTGATCTATACTACATAGATCAGGTGATTTCACGTCGATATAGTTTACATATTAATGAGTTCAGGATAACGTCAGGTTATAATTTCAGAAAACAAAATTTGAAATGCCAATTTAGCAAAATTTCGACAGAAATCCACTCAAAAATTTATAAAAACTGGATATTTTAGTTAAAATTATAGTTAATTGCAATTAGGTTTGGAGATTTTTTTCAAATAAATTAGGAACAAAGACTTTGTATCTCAATCAATGGCCGTTTTTTCAAATTTTAGTCTTATAGATGTTATGATTCTTGAGAGGTCTGGATTAGGTAACGAATATTTTATATCTGTCTGCAAACAAAACGTTTTACAGGATTTACAGGATATTTTTGGTCCCAAAATTAAACGCAATCCAGGTCCTTGTACCAAACAAGGACATAGGACCTGGTTAAATAAACAAAAGAAGACCTACAAAAGAAGTTTTGATTCTATAAAAAAAAACTAAATGTAAATTTCACTATATTTACCAAATTTCCAATAGTCCAATAGATCCAAAAATTTTATCAAAAGATTTCAGGACCATTAAAAAAAACAAAATTTAAATTTCTCTTCTCACGTCACAAAAAAAAATCTGCACAAATGAAGCGTTCAATACAATGAAAATTTTCAAATGATTCAAAAAACAAATTTTTAAAACAATTACGGAGAATTATAAAACAAAATTTCCAAGGCTTTTGTGTTAGAATAAAAATTTTCAATTCAATAAACAGAACTTTGTCCAATACCAAAAGAAAATAGAATAAAAATATGGCCTCACAAAACAGTTACAGTTTGGAATAATACTTCCAAAAAAACTGAAACTGGAAAAGGCGAACCAAAATTTATTAGACCATATTATGGTTACACCCAAATATCCTTCGCATGATATGTTCCCTTATTTCCGGATTCTATATCCTGCAATTCATAGTAGACCTGACCAATTTTGCGTAAAACGGTAGCCTTTATTCCCACTGGAGCTAATTTAGCATTATAGTATTCTGCCTTAGAACTTTGGTTGAATGTCCGTCTGTATACTTCCTGTCCTACTGTAAAGTCTTTAGTCCGAGATCTTAAATTATATGTCCGAGAATTTTTATTATATGCTTTACGCATGTAGTCCTTAATTTTGTCACGTATTAAACAATGTTCGTCTTGTCGTTCCACAATACAGTCTGTCTCAGCCAAAATTCCTAAATTACGTAAAATTTCATAGTCTTTTCCGTTAGTCAACATGTTCTGTCCGAAAACTACCTGATACGGTGTCCTTCCTATAGATTGATGTATGCTATTACGCAATGAACAATTTTTACTAGGCAAGTATATATCCCACAAGCGCTGATCGTCCCGTACGTAACTTCTTAAAGCCTCGTTGATTGAACGGTTAACCCGTTCACTTGCATTTGATTGGGGACTATATACAGCAGTCACAGTATGTTTAACACCATTTTTGTCCAAGAACGACTCAAAATCCTTACTCTTAAACTGAGAGCCATTGTCCGAGACAATAATCTCAGGCACACCGTAGCAGCAGAATATTTCTGATCTTAAAAAGTCTATGATTTGTTTTGAAATACCGTCTAATTTTTTCCAAAGTTTTAGCAATACCGCCATGTGCAGAATTGGGGTTATCATGAGCGCTGTATATAACATCATGACGTAGCTCACTGGGTACAAAGAGTTTCCAAGAGTCTGACTCATCCATATCACCCGAGGAAAAATTAACTCTTTTGTAAATAAACTTATCAATGACCCGAAAATCTGGCAATCCTGATGAAGAAAAATCTTCGCGTAACTTCACATATTCATCACTATCAAAAGCTTTCGATTCCAAATCAATAGAAGGTGAAGTGTTTATTTCCATAGAATCTAGAAAAGTTTCGCCTTCATGAGCACGTGAGAGAGTATCAGGCACAATGTTGTCCTTTCCTTTTCTATGTTCGATGGAAAAATTGAATCCTTGGAGCTTCAAGGACCATCTCGCTAGCCTGCCTGACAAATCCCTTTGGCTCATCAGCCACTTAAGGCTTGCATGATCGGTAACTACCTTGAACTCCTGTCCTTCTATTTTAGGTCTAAATTTTTTTATAGCTATCACGACAGCGAGGCATTCGAGTTCGGAAATTGTATAATTACGTTGAGCTTTGTTCAACTTTTGAGATATATATGCAATTGGTCTCTCTGTCCCATTTTCGTCCTTCTGCGCCAATACTGCACCTATGCCATATGTGCTAGCATCGCACTGTACAATAAATGGCTTTTCAAAATCCGGATGAATAAGTAATGGCGCAGATGTCAGTCTGGTCTTTAATTCATTAAAAGCCACTTGGGCTTCCTCAGTCCACATAAAAGTCTTTTTCTTTGTCAATAATTCTGTCAGTGGGAATGTCAATGTCCTGTATGAAACGTCGGTACCACCCTGTCATTCCCAAAAATCGTCTTAAATGTCGAATTGATTGTGGTACCGGAAAGTCCTGTATGGCCCTAACTTTGTCGTCGTCCACTTGTAAAGTCCCGTTCCCTACAACATAACCAAGATATTTAACTTTATTGAGAGCAAAACTGCTCTTTTTAATATTTATGGTCAACCCTGCCTTTCTCAATTGCGTAGCCACCTCCATTAGATGTGTCAAATGTTCGTCGAAGTTTGCCGAAACTACTAATAAGTCGTCAAGATACACAAATACATGTGTCTTCAAGTTATACGGAATAACCATGTCCATTAGTCGGCACAACGTTTGCGGTGCATTACACAGTCCAAACGGCGTTCTTGTAAACTGGTACAATGGCCGATTAGGGACTGTAAAAGCTGTCTTCGGTCGTGAGCTTTCCTTCAGTTTAATTTGCCAAAAGGCATCTTTGAAATCTATTTTTGAAATACAATAAACTGAAGGAAGTCTCGATAAAAGTCCGTCAATGTTCGGTATAGGGTATGCGTCCTTTATTGTCACAGAGTTAATTTTTCTACTGTCCACACACATCCGTATTTTTCCTGGCTTTATGACTACTACAGTGGGTGAAGACCAAGGAGAACTGGGTGCCTCCTCTATTACACCAAGGGAAATCATTCGATCCAATTCTGAACAAAGTTGCTTCTCCACAGCAGGAGATATAGGGTAATACCGTTGCTTAATGGGTTTTGCGTCACCCGTATCGATGTAATGCTCCAATAGTGTTGTACACCCTAACCCTTCTGTTTCAGAATTGGGAAATGAAGAAATTACTTTGTCCAGTTGCTGTCTCTGTATTGGTGTTAACATAAGTTTATCTGGGTCTGATTCTATGTGTTCGATTTCACTGATTTCCGGAACAGAAATCTTTAACCCAAATTCTGACCAAAAATCGAAACCACATATTATATCTTGTTTAATGGTAGGTACTACTAAAAAGTCAAAATGTTTCGTTTGTTTCTGAAATGTCACTGTCAATGTCACAGTCCCTGTAATATTCTGTCTCTGTCCATCTGCCGTCCTAACATTACCATTGCATTTTGTAAACTGTTCTGCATTTAAAACTTCCGAAGCCAAAGCACCACCGATCACACTTCTATTTGCCCCACTGTCCAATAATGCCAAATATTTTGTGTCACCTACCCTCAAATTTACAAATGGTCTACTATCATCATCCTGTGAGATGATAGGAGATATAACACTCGACCTAAATGATTTTAATTTTCGGTAAAAATTTCGTATGCGAAGTGAGGAACGTTTTGGTTTTGAAGAACTATCACCAAATATTCTATCCCGAGCCTTTTGATATTCTAATAGCCGAATATGATAGGGTCTCATTAAGGGATGTTTGTTGTTGTCCGAGATAGTGTCCAGTTCAGATGTTTCGGATGTCCGCTTTAATTCCGACGGACATCCTTTTGTCCGTTTCCCTGTCTTACTGCAGAGCATTTAGGACATGATGGTCTGTACGTATCCTTTGCACCACATCCGTAGCAAAATATTCGTCGTATGTCCAGGCAGTCAAAGTAATTATGTCCAATTTTGTCACAGTTCCAGCACCTAAGGTCACTTCGAATTGCACAAATATCAGAAACTGGTTCAGTAGAATCCAAAACTGTCAACTCAGAATTTGGAATATTAATTTCGGAAACACGTACTTTCATCTGTCTTCGAGAATCGTGAGTCTGTATGTCCTTTACAAATTTTTCATGGCGTTTTACTTCACGTCGAAGTTTTGCCACAGTTGAAATATCAAAGTGAATTAACTCATGTCTAATCTCATTTCGAATATTTCGAATCAAAATAGCACATAAATTTTCATCCGATATTGGAGTTTTTAGTTTGTCAGTCATAGCCGAAACAGAATCGAAAAAATCGTCAAAATTTTCGTCCGAACGTTGCTTTCTTCTGTGTATGTCCTCCATAAGGTCAAAGTCGTTATAATCACCTTTGTATTGGTCCCGCAAAGCCCTCGTCAAAGTATACCAGTCCAATTCGTTATCATGTCGATGAAACCGCCAATACCAATCCAAGGCTTTACCGTCAAATAAGCTATGGGCGTGTTTACATAGTAAGTCGAAGTCTCCGTTTAAATTGTTGGTTTTCAGTACATTAATCCGGTAAATAAATTCGTCTACATTCATTTGTTTGTCACATCCCGAGAATTTTACCCGCCAGTTTCGAATTATATTGGAAACCTTTCCACCTACAAAAGGTTCCTGTGAAGAATTTGTCCTTGGAGAAGGATTTGGTAAATTATGTTCGATAGGTCTATTATCAGATGAATTCGTATTTCCACCCAAATTCATACCCTGTACCATCGATATTAGTTCATTCCTAATGAATTCAGTCATCTCACTCCGAAATGAAACCATTGAATTGGATACAATTTGTCGAATATCTGGTTGATCATTGCCACTAGCAGTGTTAGTATTTTCGTTACTATCAGTATGTTGTTGTCTTCGTCGTTTTCGTCCCTGATTTTGTTCAGGAGTCCTATCAGATTCCCCAATTGGAATCGTAAAACTACAATTTGCCGGCTGTTCCAAACGCGACAGATTTTCCTGGCTTCTTGTAATTGGCATATTTAAACAAATGTAAAAAAATCCAAAGAGTAGCTAAAGATATTTCACTACATAGTTAAGGCTTTATTAGGTAGTCCAAATACAAAAATTAAACAAAACATATCCCAAAAAAAAAATAAAAAAAACGAAAATTAAAATAAAATTGAGTAAAGTAACCAGGTGATGATTACTAAAAATCTCAACTCTTGAAGGAAATACGATTAGTTTATTGTAAGAGTATGATGTCAGAAATAATCCAAAAAAATCAAAAATCTCAATTACACATTAACCCAAACCAAAAAATTTAAAAAAATAACATAAAAACAGTAATCAAAACAAAATATTAGAAGTAATATCGTAAGTAAAATTCCGACATAAAATCAGAATTGAAAATCTCAACAACATTTGATACTCCTATGTAAATGTCCCAGTAAACATTTGGTTTAAATTTTCTCAAAAATTGAAAAAATTAAAAAATCCAGAAATGATAAAATAAGACAGTAAAAAGAAAACAAAAAAATATAAAAAAATAGCCGACAACTCGGAAAAACAAAGATATTATTTGTGAAATCATCAGCGAAAGTTATGGTGAAATTATGAGAATTAAAAAGGTTAACAATTTCTCGTCAAAATGTTCCTGCTGATGCCCCACGTTGGGCGCCATTTAAATTTATGTAACGAACTTAAACCCCGAAAGGCCCTAATTCTCAAAAGACAGTGCTACCTGATGTACCGGCCGTGCTCGTGGATATTGGGTGAGGTTCTTGTCCCTATCAAATTAGTAGCATTCATTACAC
>NC_060952.1:64387580-64475605 GCF_022045245.1 Lucilia cuprina | reverse complement strand
AAATGCCAATTTAGCAAAATTTCGACAGAAATCCACTCAAAAATTTATAAAAACTGGATATTTTAGTTAAAATTATAGTTAATTGCAATTAGGTTTGGAGATTTTTTTTCAAATAAATTGGGAACAAAGACTTTGTATCTCAATCAATGGCCGTTTTTTCAAATTTTAGTCTTATAGATGTTATGATTCTTGAGAGGTCTGGATTAGGTAACGAATATTTTATAACTGTCTGCAAACAAAACGTTTTACAGGATTTACAGGATATTTTTGGTCCCAAATTTAAACGCAATCCAGGTCCTTGTACCAAACAAGGACATAGGACCTGGTTAAATAAACAAAAGAAGACCTACAAAAGAAGTTTTGATTCTATAAAAAAAAAACTAAATGTAAATTTCACTATATTTACCAAATTTCCAATAGTCCAATAGATCCAAAAATTTTATCAAAAGATTTCAGGACCATTAAAAAAAACAAAATTTAATTTTCTCTTCTCTCGTCACAAAAAAAATCCGCACAAATGAAGCGTTCAATACAATGAAAATTTTCAAATGATTCAAAAAACAAATTTTTAAAACAATTACGGAGAATTATAAAACAAAATTTCCAAGGCTTATGTATCAGAATAAAAATTTTCAATTAAAAAAACAGAACTTTGTCCAATACCAAAAGAAAATAGAATAAAAAAATATGGCCGCACAACTGATCAACCACATGCTAAGCAATATATGGATAAGCTGCGAGATGTACGATATAACTATCAGAAAAAATGTATTTCGCGATATACCACAGGGTGATACGACATAACTATCATGAAAAATGTATTTCGCGGTATTACACAGGGTGACATTTTGTCATTCTTACTCTGGGTTACCACGTTTAATAGCCTCCTAAGGACCTAACCGAGAAAGGACGAATGGATTTAAATTACTTGTGTAGAAGAGCTGATGAGGCTTTGAACACGGCCTGAAGCTGGGCTCAACCGAGAGGCCACAATGTTAACCCAGCAAAAACGGAAATCTGTCTTTTCACAAAAAAAACAAAAATTTCTACGTATAACGAACCTTGCTTCCTGGGCAAGAAGATACCAGTGACAGACAAAGTTAAGTACTTAGGTGTAATTCTCGACAGAAAATTAAAATGGAGACACCACATAGAGGATAGGATCAACAAGGCACATCGGTGCTGGGCGATATGTATGAGAACTATACTATGACTCATTTTCTTTATAAAAGTGTAATTAGACCAATTCTAGCATATGCTTTAATAATCTGGTGGACTGCTTTAGACAAAAATATCAAACTACTACAAAGAGTTCAGCGTACATGTTGCTATGACTCATTGGCTTTATAAAATTGTAATTAGACCAGCTTATTCTTAGCATATTCTTCAATAATCTGGTGGACTGCTTATAACTAGTGCCATGTGTTTTACTTCAACCAAGGCTCTGACAACGTTGCTAGATTTTACACCCATTGAAACATATTTAAGATATGAGGCGGTGCTTACAGTCGAACGGCTCTTTACTTTAGGCGAACTGGCCAAAAGCGGTTATAGCACATGTCATCAATTTATCTTGGTAACATTAGACGGTTATACACAATCATCGGACGTGCCTGATCTTATACCAGACACAGAATATGTCGGAAACTTTGAAGTGCTGATACCAAATTGAATATCTTGGTCAAGCGGAACATTAGAGCAAATACCAGTAGGAATCCGTTGTTACACGGATGACTCTAAATTGGGGGATAAGGTGAGGCTGGGGTTGTAACCAGAAACAGAAATATACCACCGTTTACCAAATCATAATGCATGCTTCTAGACAGAAGGATAAGAATAAATATGGCACACACAGCGCTTAATATATTTACCGACAGCCAGAAGGCAGTTAGGGTGATATCAGGAGATAGAACTAAATCTAAGACCGTATTGGATTGTAAGAAAGCTTTAACTGAATACTGTCACAGAGGTAAGGTTCACATCATATGAGTACCAGTCCACTCGAGAGTAGTCGGAAACGAAAGAGCGATGTAATAGCTTCAAAGGGAATGGAGCTCGAAGCAGTTAACCTGACAAACTGAAAACCACAACGCAACAAATGCTGAACTAAAAATATAGGTAACAGTTAGAAGCACGAAAATTCTATGGGGTGACCCTGATGAGAGCAAGACGAAAAATCTCCTCAAAATAAGCAAGTCTAAAGTTACAAATCTGCTTACCCGACTTTTCCGAATTTAAAACTGGGTTTACAGTTTTTTCTTTTCTCTTACTCAATGCCCCATTAAAAATAGTTTTATCATTCTATCTGGAATGGTTTTCACACAAATGTAAATATTAACATTAACAAATTCCATTCAAAAAAATTAATTAATTTTATTGATAACGAGAACTCAATACCAAGTAATGTATGAAATAACTACATATCCTACAATATTCATTACCAAAATCTGAAAATATTTTACTGGGTACGTATTCTGAGTGGACACACGAGATTACGAGTACATTTAAGCAAAATTAAGCGTGCGGATTCAAACGTATGTAGAGCATGTGGAGAGGACAGTCAAACTCTGGAGCACTTTCTTTGAGACTGCCAGGCATTCGTCAATGTTGGATCCAAGTATCTTGGAAGTGATGTTATTCCGGAAATAATATGCCTGACTAACACTGTTTGGAAGATTCTTAGGGATTACGTTCAAGAAACTAAGTTTCTAAACACTGAAAAATTATTTATTCAGTTCCTTTTGTGGCCTAGGTGTATTTCTTCGGATTTGATGTAGTATACATCCTCCTATCAACCTAACCCAACCTAGGTTCATTATTATAGAAAATTTCATATGTACCTTTTGAAAAACAAAAAATTAACATAAAGTTCTCTTTTATGGGTTCTCACCTAATTCCGACTTTATGGAGTATGTACACATACTTAATTTCTTGTCTCTAGGTTCAATATTATACAAAATTTAAAAAGTACATTTTGAAAATTTACCAAAACGTTCCCTTTAATGGGTTCTAAACTAATTCCGACTCTACATAGTATATTTCATGTTTCTAGGTTTCAAACAAAAAAATACCAAAAATTCAAAAATTTGTGCATAATTAAAGTATGCTTCTTTCTGAGACAAATGGTGCAAAAACAAACATTTTATCATTAACCCTTTAGATGTGATGAGACTTTAAATTTTCACATTTTAAACTTTACAACGCACAGTGGGGCAGAATGGAAATTTTTTGGAAATAAATCTGGCATTTCTAAACGGCTGATCCAATCGGGATAAAGTTTGGCGTGAGCGTAGCCAAGGAGTATTTAAGTTTTGAAGATGAACTACGCAGATGCCCCAGGGACGGAGCTGTGGCGGCTCAAAGTAGGGTACCTACGACCTGTAAAATTTTTAAACTCGTGCCATTTTTTTGTTTTTCACCCAAATATATTTTCTGAAAGCGCTCGACGAGATATTGAAAAAACATGCTTGGACATACTACTCATCTCTTACAATATCCGAGTTATAGGCATTTAAAAATTTAGTGATACAAAATTTACCATACCTTGGTCCGCCTTTTTTTGAATACCGGGCGTAATTTTGGAACAAATGGACTCAAATTTTTCCTGTTAGTTAGACAACAAATTTTCCAATAATATACAAAAAATTTCAGATCAATATCATTTACAGATCCAAAAATATACGTTTTTTAATTTAAAAATTCAAAAAATTTTAGATTTTTGCCGTTTTTTTGCCCAAAATGTGTCTTAACTCTTTAATTAATAAAATAAAATTTTCTTTAAGAACATATAACAATTTTATAGTTTTCTAAAAGGTATCTTTACGCAGAACGCTTTGGCGTAAAAAACTTGTCCTATTTTTTGAAAATGTTGCCACTGCGTCCTTCCGAATATGACCTATTTTTTATCAAAACTTCAACTTTGTTCTAAATGTTCTAACATGTTCTAAAATCCCAAAGCTGGGATCAGAAAACTGAAAGCAGTTTTGGAAACCTCAATATGTTTTCTATTTACTCCAAAAGTATTTTCCCAGCCCTGAAAGAAATGTGGACCCTATGGGCAAAAATGTAAAAAATCCCATTTTTGGGATTTTCATTCCTATTTTTGGGAATTGCAGGATGCCCTTTGACTTTTGCAATTTTTTTTTTGCATTTTTTATTTAAAATGACAAATTTAACAAGCGTTGAAGATTTCATTGAGTTTTGTTCATTAATAAAGATTTTGTCATATATTACATATTTGTTAAATTTCTAAAACTATGATAGCTACAACAATTTAGTCCATATTTATCCCTTAATATCTTTTTTTTTAGATATGGAAATTCTCGACCCTTTACAAAAAATTTCAAGCCAATATCTCAATTACATTCAAAAATATGTTCATTTAAACCTGTATCCTTTAATTTTATATTTTTCATATTTTAGTATTAAATATGACAGAACATGTTTAAATCTTATATTTACCTATTTTCTATTTGTTTGCTTATCCTTATAATTGAAAGGTCCTATTATGCTTAAATTTTCAGAAATTTATAAGGTAAAAATATACAGGTAATGATAATTTCGATTCATTAACTAATAAGAAATATCAATGACTGAATTACAGGTTATAGTAATATAGTCCTAAATGTTAATAGGTAGACAGTTCGTAATTTTTTACTTTGGAATACCTGTATCGCAAATAACAAGAATTGGTATATAAGTAAACTTCTCAGATTTTAAGTACCATATTTAATAAATCTACAATGAAGGTTACATTAAAGTATGAAGAGTTGTGTTCCGTTTTATGGAGTGTATCTTCAAAAGGGCCAGAAAGAATTGAAGACATTTCAAATTATATAAAAACTACATAAGGAGTGAGATCGAAAAATTCTTAACATACATATATGTTTATAAAAAAGAAACCACTAAACTTACAGCTTTATTTTTTTTTATTTGATTCAAATTATTATTACAATTTACAAAAAAAAAAATATTTTTATAGTTTTAATCACTAGTGATGAAATTTTGAACCCTTTTCGGAAACCCTTCCATTAACGTTTTTATAGTGCTTTCTGTCACTTTGCTCGAACATGTAGTCCATCTCCGTTTAAAATCTACCACACTTTTGGACACCTTTTTTGTACTCTTCAATTCTCATTTAACAAGAGCCCAATATCGATCGGAAGAAAATTTTAAGGGAACATTTATGTATAGAAAACTAATATTTGTAGCAAATTTTGTATAAATATCTCAATAAGGTAATGAGTTTTGAGCGTTTAAGTGATTTTCGGGAGGGGACCTTGTATGGGAGTCATGACCAATTGTGGACTGATGGAAAATTATTTTCCTTGATATGAATTGTATTGACATAAAACTTTAAGTTGTAAAATTTTGTGAAGATATCGATATTGTAACGGAAGTTATTAACAATTAACACATTTTCCGGGAATAAGGAGTGAGATCGAAAAATTCTTAACACACGTTTTGCATTACATTTTTCAACCAAAGTATTATTTGATTTTTTTTTTTGATCAAGTTACCTTTGAAAAACATGTCAGATATTATGTGTAATGATAATTATATTAATTTTTTTGTTAATCTGATTAAAATGAATGACCAGAAAAAAGTGCGTACTGAAATTATTAAATATTTTCAACTAAACCCAACTTGGTCTTACAAAAAAATGGCCAAGCATACAAAGGTCTGCCGTCAAACTGTGTCCAATGTTATTAAACAGTACCGGGAGAACTTGTCAGTTGATAGAAAACCTGGTTCAGGTAGAAGGAATGGTCCACATGATGTTTCTAAAGCCAAAAAAAATAGAACGCATTTTCAAAAGAGCTCCCAACACATCCGGTAGGAAAGCAGCTCAGTTAGCTCAGTGCTCGGACTATTTGGTACGAAAAGTTAAAGCTAATGCAGGTTTAAAAACATACAAGGCTCAAAAAGTTCCTGACAGGAACGCTGATAAAAATTTAGAGGCCAAAAACAGAGCACGGAAATTGAAGTCAAGTTTTATAAAAAAATATTCTTGCTGCATAATGGATGACGAAACGTATGTTCTGGCAGATTTTTCGCAACTTCCAGGTCAAAAGTTTTATGTTGCTGATGCTCGAGGGAATGTTGAAGAAAAGTTTAGGACCCAAAAGCAGACAAAATTTCCCAGAAAGTTCTTGGTATGGCAAGCAATATGCAGTTGCGGCAAAAGAAGCCAATCATTTGTTACAACGGGCTCTATAAATATCGAAATTTACATCAAGGAATGTTTACAAAAAAGGCTGCTTCCATTCATAAGACTTCATAATGTGTCCACTTGTTTTTGGCCTGACTTGGCATCCTGTCACTATGGTAAACAAGCCCTTGAGTGGTACAAGAACAATAATGTGGTATTTGTACCAAGAGAGGCAAATCCTCCAAACTGCCCGGAGCTAAGGCCAGTGGAGAGATATTGGGCTCTTGTTAAAAAAGAATTGAAGAGTACAAAAATGGTGTCCAAAAGTGTGGTAGATTTTAAACGGAGATGGACTACATGTTCGAGCAAAGTGACAGAAAGCACTATAAAAACGTTAATGGAAGGGTTTCCGAAAAGGGTTCAAAATTTCATCACTAGTGATTAAAACTATAATTTTTTTTTTTGTAAATTGTAATAATATTTTGAATCAAATAAAAAAAAATAAATTGTAAGTTTAGTGGTTTCTTTTTTATAAACATATATGTATGTTAAGAATTTTTCGACCTCACTCCTTAAATGAACATATTTTTGAATGTAATTGAGATATTGGCTTGAAATTTTTTGTAAATGGTCGAGAAGTTCCATATCTAACTAAAAAAAGATATTAAGGGATAAATATGGACTAAATTGTTGTAGCTATCTGCGACCCTATTAAAATTTTGATATAAATCATAGTTTTAGAAATTTAACAAATATGTAATATATGACAAAATCTTTATTTATGAACAAAACTCAATGAAATCTTCAACGCTTGTTAAATTTGTCATTTCAAATAAGAAAATGCAAAAAAAAATTGAAAAGGTCAAAGGGCATCCCGCAATTCCCAAAAATAGGAATGAAAATCCCAAAAATGGGATTTTTTACATATTTACCCATAAGGTCCACATTTCTTTCAGGGCTGGGAAAATACTTTTGGAGTAAATAGAAAACATATTGAGGTTTCCAAAACTGCTTTCAGTTTTCTGATCCCAGCTTTGGGATGTTAGAACATGTCGCCCAAAGTTGAAGTTTTGATAAAAAATAGGTCATATTCGGAAGGACGCAGTGGCAACTTTTTAAAAAAATAGGACATGTTTTTTACGCCAAAGCGTTCTGCGTAAAGATACCTTTTAGAAAACTATAAAATTGTTATATGTTCTTAAAGAAAATTTTATTTTATTAATAAAAGAGTCAAGACACATTTTGGACAAAAAAACGGCAAAAATCAAAAAATTTTTGAATTTTTAAATTAAACAAGTAGGAAATTATAGTCGGGCATGGCCGACCATATGATACCCTACACCATGAGTATATTTTTACAAATTTTACTTTTATAAAATTTTTATTTTTTGTAGAGAAACTTTTATGTTGAATATTACCATAATTCCAAAATTTTTAAGCCATTTATTGATAAAAAACTAAAATTTCTAAATGAGGCTTTATATAGGTCAAATATGGGCCGATCCTCGGTAAATTTGGGAAAAGGATATATTTCTAAATAACAGTTAGTTTTGTTGAGTTTCATTGCGATACAAATGGTTACAAGTCAATTTTAGACGTTTAAGTCATTTTTTGAAGGGGGGTTTGTATGGGGGCTAGGGTCAAATATAAGCCGATCCTTACGAAAATCTGCAGTATCATTTTTACTTATATAAAACTTATTTGTGCCAATTTTTAGAGAGATAGCAGAATATTTGACGTAATTATAGCATAAAAAGTTCAAATCGGGAGGTACGGTTGTATGGGGGCTAGGTGAAATAATGGACCGATTTCAACCATTTTCAATAGGCTTCGTCCTTGTGCCAAAAAACATGCTTGGTCCAAATTTCATCAAATTATCTTGAAAATTGCGGCCTGTACCTTGCGCACAAGGTTTACATGGACAGCCAGCCAGCCGGACAGACGGACGGACGGACATGTCTTAATCGACTCAAAAAATGATTCTGAATCGATCGGTATACTTTAAGGTGGGTATTGGACCAATATTTTTGTAAGTTACAAACATCAGCACAAACGTATAATAACCTCCCCACTATAGTGGTGTAGGGTATGAAAACGTATATTTTTGAATCTGTAAATGATATTGATCTGAAATTTGTATATTATTGGAAATATTGTTGTCTAACTAACAGGAAAAATTTGAGTCCATTTGGTCCAAAATTACGCCCGGTATTCAAAAAAAGGCGGACCAAGGTATGGTAAATTTTGTATCACTAAATTTTTAAATGCCTATAACTCGGATATTATAAGAGATAAGTAGTATGTCCAAGCATGTTTTTTCAATATCTCGTCGAGCGCTTTAAATATAAAAATCTTTGTATTTGGGTGAAAAACAAAAAAATGGCACGAGTTTAAAAATTTTACAGGTCGTAGCCGCCACAGCTCCGTCCCTGGGGCATCTGCGGGGTTCATCTTCAAAACTTAAACTCGAATACTCCTTGGCTACGCTCACGCCAAATTTTATCCCGATCGGATCAGCCGTTTAGAAATGCCAGATTTATTTCCAAAAAATTTCCATTCTGCCCCACTGTGCAACGCTATATTTCGAACCACGAAAGTTATAAGATCCAAAATTTGTCATTATACTCCTAAAGGGATTACAATAAATTTAAAATTTTAACACTATTTTTTAAGGGCATTGAATATTATATTTACGAATGATAAAATTAGGTTTTGAATTTTTTTTTTTTAAATGACATTTTTTTCTTTTGCTCTTATGCATTTATAGTGCATCTAAATTCAGTCAAATTAAGTTTATATATCTTAAATTTTCTGTAGAATAGTATACTTAAGCCAGATTTGAAATATGTACAGCAGTTTTCGGTCTATAAAAAAATGTCGCCCAAAATCGATATTTTGGCCGAAGATATGCAGATGAAGGAGTTGAAAAAAATAATTACGCCAATATTAGCGCTGTTCCAAAAACTGCCATAAAAAGTATGATATCACAATTTAAAAATATTGCGTGAAGCCTAATGTATATGACAAATTGTGGTCTAAACGGAAAAAAACTTACGGTTACATTTGCGTCTATAAATGTGATATTTTTGCCAAATTTTGTATAAATATCTTTATGTAATGAGTTATGGTCGTTGAAGCAATTTTTGGGAGAGAACCTTGTATGGCAGATATGACCAATTGTAGATCGATCGGAAAAAACATTTATGTATATAAAAATTATATTTGTGCCAAATTTTGTAATAATAATTTAATTAGGTAGCGAGTTATGAGTGTTTAAGTGATTTTCAGGAGGGTACCTTGTATGGGAGCTATGACCAATTGTGGACCGATCAGAAGAAAATTTTTCGGTAACATTTATGTATATAAAAGTGATATTTTTACCAAGTTTTGTATAATTATCTTAATTAGGTAGCGAGTTATGAGCGTTTAAGTGATTTTCGGGAGGGGACCTTGTATGGGGGCTATGACCAATTGTGGACCGATCGGAAGAAAATTTTAAGGGAACATTTATGTATAGAAAACTAATATTTGTAGCAAATTTTGTATAAATATCTCAATAAGGTAATGAGTTTTGAGCGTTTAAGTGATATTCGGGAGGGGACCTTGTATGGGAGTCATGACCAATTGTGGACTGATGGAAAATTATTTTCCTTGATATGAATTGTATTGACATAAAACTTTAAGTTGTAAAATTTTGTGAAGATATCGATATTGTAACGGAAGTTATTAACAATTAACACATTTTCCGGGAATAAGTATGTACATTTGTATGGGAGGTATATGAAATTATGAACCGATTGCGATTTTTAACAGTGTTAATTCTGGCACCAATAGATGTATCTCTGACAAAATTCATCAATTTATCTGCAGTAGTTTTTGTAAAAAGTACAAATAAATATGTGAAAATCGCCATTTTTTCGAGGTTGTCTTAAATTTTTACTCATAACTCTGAAACTATTTCACCGATCTTGCTGACTTTCAATACCAAACTGCTTAGGATAAAAATGAATATTTTGAGTGAATTTTGTGGAGTTTCGTTGCTTCGTTTTAACGTGACCGTGTTTTATACAGACAGACAGACGGACATATCTAGAATTTCAGAATTTCATAAGGATTAAGAATATATATTTTGTTGGGTCTTAGATGAATATTTCTTAGTGTTACAAACGGAATGACAAACTGACATACACCCTCTATCACCACTGATAGTGGTGGAGGGTATAAAAATATCGTAAGTAATATTAACGAATAATTTTATTCAATCTACAGAAAATTCAAATCTACAGAAATTTTATTCATTTAAACGTAAACGTAGTAATATATTTTTGTTAAAAATTTTAGTCAATTTAATCTGTTGACTTGAATTTTTTTTATTTACTTACACCCAAAATTTTATTAAACAACATAATTTTAGTTAACACAGTGGTAAAATAGTAAAATTGCAATTATTAAAATCTACATCTAAAATAGTAAATTTTACTCCCTTAAAGGTGATTAATTTGAAGAATATATCGTTGATATGAATAAAATTTTTAAGAAATTTCTTAATTTCTTGCAATAAAACAATAAATAATAATAAATATATACAAAGAAGAAGAAATAATGAAATAGTGCTGTAGCTTTAGAAGAAATTTCGTTAATTTTAACAATTGTATTTTATTCAAGACACGTAGAACTGAAAAAACTTCGCAACATACAAAAAAACTAAAAAGAATAGTTCAAAAAGTATGTGGTTCCCTTCGAAGTGTTTGTGTTTCAAATAAATATTTTAAAATAAGATTAAAAGTTAGAAAATTTTATGGAATAAAATATTAAATATAAACGAACATATAAATATTGTGATTACATAGATAATAATTTTAAATATTTACACCCTACACAACTTTAGTGGGGAGGGTATATTGGGTTTGTGCTGATGTTTGTAACGTACAATAATATTGGTCCTATACCTACCTTAAAGTATACTAATCGGCTCAGAATCATTTTCTGAGTCGATTTATGTAATCAATGTAATCAAACTTCAGGTCGCAATTTTGGAGATAATTCAACAAAATTAGGTACATGATATTCCATTGTTCCAGGGACGAAGCCTATGAAAATGGTTAAGATAGGACCATTATTTCACCTGGCCCCCATACAACTGTACACCCGAATAGGGCTTGTAAATATTGTAATCAAACTACAGGTCGCAATTTCGGAGATAATTCAACAAAATTTGGCACATGATCTTCTATTGTACCGTAGACGAAGAGAAAATTCAATGAAATTTGGCACATGATCATTTAAGGTACTGTGGACGAAGTCTATTGAAAATAGTTAACATCGGTCCATTATTTCACCTAGGCCACATACAAATGAACCCGCCAATAGGGCTTTAAAGTCCTTAATTATGTTTAATAAACTCGTATCTCGACAAAAAACTGCAAAACCTAGTTCTATAATAGTACTGATAACCCTTATGAACTTTATAATTATAGGGTCTCATTTGACCCTAGCCCCTATAAAAAGCCCCGATAAAAATTATACTCACAGTTTTATTAAACAATAAATGGCTTAAGAATATCTGATGCAAGGTGCAATTCAGCAGAGTTGGGGGTAGGCATTAAAAATTTAGTGCACTAAGGTTTCCACTAAATCCCACTATAGTGACGAAATTTTTATTTTCCACTATTTTTTATCACTATAGTGAAACATCACTATAGTGAAACATATTTTAACTACCACTAAAAAAATTAGTGGAATGAAACATATTTCAACTACCACTAAAAAAATAGTGGTAGTGAAAATTTTGCACTATAATTAAATAATGCAAATGTTTAACAGTCACTACATGAATGCTTTAATATGCACTAAAACCTCAAAAAATAGTGTTTATAAAAATATTCCAAACAAATTGAAAATACTTATGTTCAAAATATTTCTATTTTATTATTTTTATGTATTGTATTAAAGAGCAAGTAAGATTTCTATATTCGGCTGTGCCGAATCTTATATACCCTTCACCAAGTATGTCTTAAAACAGTTTTTATTTATTTTGTATCTCTGCACACATGAAGAAATATTAACCGTTGTACTATTAACAAATATGAGCTGTACTACCCACATATTACTGCTTTATCTCCTTTTTGTTGTTTTTATGCTTTTATTTATAATTTGTTGAGGAAATTTTCAGAGGTAGTCTCAGATTTTTACCCATATCTCGGTTATTTATGGACCGATTTTGCTGATTTTCAATAGGAAACTTCTCGAAAGCATGTCTGACAGAATTATTGGATCTCGAAGATATCTGGAGTCTTCAGAAAATTGATTTCAACAGACAGACAGACGGACATGTTGTCTTCAGAAAATTGATTTCAACAGACAGACAGACGGACATGGCTTAATCGATTCTATATTATAGAAATTACAAACGGAATGACAAACTTATATTATAACCTTCTCACGAAGGTGAAGGGTATAAAAATATAAGTACCAATAGGTATTTAATTTAATTTGTTATATTAATATATTGATGAAATTTCCGTATTTTTTGGTATTACTAGTTCCTTTTGTATTTTAATTTTGTTATTACTTTAATATTAGTATTAATTAATTAATGTAAGATTAATTAATTCAATATAATGATATGGGCATTTCCACCGAAAAGTCCACCGTGGCTCAAAAACTAAATGTCATCAAAAATAATATTTCAACTTCTATTATTATAGAAAAAGATTCAAATTTTATTATATTATGATGAGAAATCGGAATTAAAAGTTACAATAATATTTCAGGCATATTTTTCCACCTTTAGTAGCATTTGCTTTTGATAGTTTTTATTATTTTAAAATCTAATTTTTAAATGGACTTTTATCGGAAAACATTTGTTGAATTAATAGTTATCTTAAAACATACAAATATAAAAAGATAAAGATCCTTAAAAGGCAAATTTTCGGTTTTCTTTCATAGACTTTTAAATGTCACGTTCGTCACGTTGAAACAGGAATTATCCCAATAACTTTTTAGTTGGTATTCAGAAGTATTCAAAACTTTGAATCTAAATCAAGTTTAGTATTTAAAATTAAAGAAAAATAATTCTAAGCGGGGTTATTTTTTATAGAATTTCAAAGTCTGTCACGTCACATTACATAAATTTTCTCAAGTGCAACCTTCGAATTGTGAAATATTGTTATTTAAAAAGATGTGATATTTATGCAATTTATTCAATTAGGTGATAGTTATGATTTTTTAGTAGATAAGTGGAAGAAAGAGCACAGAAATTCAACAAATGATATTTTTAAGAAATATATGGAAAAAAGTGATTTTCGGATATCGGCTTTATATGGGCGTTATGGCCGATTATTGTATTATCATCAGAAGGGTCAGTAGTTGTACATTTGAAAGTTTTTTGTGTGTTTGTATTATCAGGATGGCGAAATTTTAGTTATGTATCCAAGTTTATGGGCAAATGGAATGTGGGCTTTGTATGGAAGCTATATCTAATCATGGACGAATTTAAAAAAAAAATTAGGATGAACTATTTTTGTGTATGTCAAACTTATTTGTGTTGAATTTTATGGTGATATAAGCATTTTTAAAAGTTTTATGTTAATTAATGTTAATTCTTATATTTTTCTTATATGGTAGCTATTTTCAACTGAAATGTTATTAAATAGTCGAAACATTTCTCCGATTCCAAAAAACTTTCAACAATGTCCGTCCAAAATAAATCTATGGATTTAAAATTTGCAATAATATTGCAAATTTTGTCACATCACGTCTGTCGCGTCACGTCACACATAACGGTTTGTACAAAAAAATCTGAAAACTATTTTTTAGTACTAAAAGCTGAAAAAAAATCAATAAATATTCCAAATTGCCATAAATAAGGTTTAAACCCAATAGCCAGGTAAACTCGCAGATAAGCAACCTCAATTTCTGTCACATCACGTGACAGAAATAGACGTTGCTTATATCTTAGAAATACAAGAATTAAAAAAAAAAAAAAAAAAAAAAAATATATATATATATATATATATATATATAATATATATATATAAATATATATAATATAATATATATATATATATATATATTTTTTTTTTTTTTTTAATTCTTGTATTTCTTAATGGCCCTAAGATATAAGTATAAGTAGTAGTAAGGGTGACGTGATGTGGCAGACATAGAGGTTGCTTATTTCTTATTAAACAAAAATGTAAAAATCTGCGAGTTTATCTGGCTATTTGGTTTAAACCTTATTTATGGTAATTTGGAATATTTATTGATTATTTTTCAGCTTTTAGTACTAAAAAATAGTTTTCAGATTTTTTTGTACAAGCCGTTATGTGTGACGTGATGTGACAAAATTTGCAATATTATTGCAAATTTTAAATCCATAGATTTATTTTGGACGGACATTGTTGAAAGTTTTTGGAATCGGAGAAATGTTTCGACTATTTAATAACATTTTAGTTGAAAATAGCTACCATATAAGAAAAATATAAGAATTAACATTAATTAACATAAAACTTTTAAAAATGCTTATATCACCATAAAATTCAACACAAATAAGTTTGACATACACAAAAATAGTTCATCCTAATTTTTTTTAAAATTCGTCCATGATTAGATATAGCTTCCATACAAAGCCCACATTCCATATACCCATAAACTTGGATATATAACTAAAATTTCGCCATCCTGATAATACAAACACACAAAAAACTTTCAAATGTACAACTACTGACCCTTCTGATGATAATACAATAATCGGCCATAACGCCCATATAAAGCCGATATCCGAAAATCACTTTTTTTTTCATATATTTCTTAAAAATATCATTTGTTGAATTTCTGTGCTCTTTCTTCCACTTATCTACTAAAAAATCATAACTATCACCTAATTGAATAAATTGCATAAATATCACATCTTTTTAAATAACAATATTTCACAATTCGAAGGTTGCACTTGAGAAAATTTATGTAATGTGACGTGACAGACTTTGAAATTCTATAAAAAATAACCCCGCTTAGAATTATTTTTCTTTAATTTTAATTTTAAATACTAAACTTGATTTAGATTCAAAGTTTTGAATACTTCTGAATACCAACTAAAAAGTTATTGGAATAATTCCTGTTTCAACGTGACGAACGTCTATGAAAGAAAACCGAAAATTTGCCTTTTAAGGATCTTTATCTTTTTATATTTGTATGTTTTAAGATAACTATTAATTCAACAAATGTTTTCCGATAAAAGTCCATTTAAAAATTAGATTTTAAAATAATAAAAACTATCAAAAGCAAATGCTACTAAAGGTGGAAAAATATGCCTGAAATATTATTGTAACTTTTAATTCCGATTTCTCATCATAATATAATAAAATTTGAATCTTTTTCTATAATAATAGAAGTTGAAATATTATTTTTGATGACATTTAGTTTTTGAGCCACGGTGGACTTTTCGGTGGAAATGCCCATATCATTATATTGAATTAATTAATCTTACATTAATTAATTAATACTAATATTAAAGTAATAACAAAATTAAAATACAAAAGGAACTAGTAATACCAAAAAATACGGAAATTTCATCAATATATTAATATAACAAATTAAATTAAATACCTATTGGTACTTATATTTTTATACCCTTCACCTTCGTGAGAAGGTTATAATATAAGTTTGTCATTCCGTTTGTAATTTCTATAATATAGAATCGATTAAGCCATGTCCGTCTGTCTGTCTGTTGAAATCAATTTTCTGAAGACAACATGTCCGTCTGTCTGTCTGTTGAAATCAATTTTCTGAAGACTCCAGATATCTTCGAGATCCAATAATTCTGTCAGACATGCTTTCGAGAAGTTTCCTATTGAAAATCAGCAAAATCGGTCCATAAATAACCGAGATATGGGTAAAAATCTGAGACTACCTCTGAAAATTTCCTCAACAAATTAAAATAAAAGCATAAAAACAACAAAAAGGAGATAAAGCAGTAATATGTGGGTAGTACAGCTCATATTTGTTAATAGTACAACGTAATTATTTCTTCATGTGTGCAGAGATACAAAATAAATAAAAACTGTTTTAAGACATACTTGGTGAAGGGTATATAAGATTCGGCACAGCCGAATATAGAAATCTTACTTGCTCTTTAATACAATACATAAAAATAATAAAATAGAAATATTTTGAACATAAGTATTTTCAATTTGTTTGGAATATTTTTATAAACACTATTTTTTGAGGTTTTAGTGCATATTAAAGCATTCATGTAGTGACTGTTAAACATTTGCATTATTTAATTATAGTGCAAAATTTTCACTACCACTATTTTTTTAGTGGTAGTTGAAATATGTTTCATTCCACTAATTTTTTTAGTGGTAGTTAAAATATGTTTCACTATAGTGATGTTTCACTATAGTGATAAAAAATAGTGGAAAATAAAAATTTCGTCACTATAGTGGGATTTAGTGGAAACCTTAGTGCACTAAATTTTTAATGCCTACCCCCAACTCTGCTGAATTGCACCTTGCATCAGATATTCTTAAGCCATTTATTGTTTAATAAAACTGTGAGTATAATTTTTATCGGGGCTTTTTATAGGGGCTAGGGTCAAATGAGACCCTATAATTATAAAGTTCATAAGGGTTATCAGTACTATTATAGAACTAGGTTTTGCAGTTTTTTGTCGAGATACGAGTTTATTAAACATAATTAAGGACTTTAAAGCCCTATTGGCGGGTTCATTTGTATGTGGCCTAGGTGAAATAATGGACCGATGTTAACTATTTTCAATAGACTTCGTCCACAGTACCTTAAATGATCATGTGCCAAATTTCATTGAATTTTCTCTTCGTCTACGGTACAATAGAAGATCATGTGCCAAATTTTGTTGAATTATCTCCGAAATTGCGACCTGTAGTTTGATTACAATATTTACAAGCCCTATTCGGGTGTACAGTTGTATGGGGGCCAGGTGAAATAATGGTCCTATCTTAACCATTTTCATAGGCTTCGTCCCTGGAACAATGGAATATCATGTACCTAATTTTGTTGAATTATCTCCAAAATTGCGACCTGAAGTTTGATTACATTGATTACATAAATCGACTCAGAAAATGATTCTGAGCCGATTAGTATACTTTAAGGTAGGTATAGGACCAATATTATTGTACGTTACAAACATCAGCACAAACCCAATATACCCTCCCCACTAAAGTTGTGTAGGGTGTAAATATTTAAAATTATTATCTATGTAATCACAATATTTATATGTTCGTTTATATTTAATATTTTATTCCATAAAATTTTCTAACTTTTAATCTTATTTTAAAATATTTATTTGAAACACAAACACTTCGAAGGGAACCACATACTTTTTGAACTATTCTTTTTAGTTTTTTTGTATGTTGCGAAATTTTTTCAGTTCTACGTGTCTTGAATAAAATACAATTGTTAAAATTAACGAAATTTCTTCTAAAGCTACAGCACTATTTCATTATTTCTTCTTCTTTGTATATATTTATTATTATTTATTGTTTTATTGCAAGAAATTAAGAAATTTCTTAAAAATTTTATTCATATCAACGATATATTCTTCAAATTAATCACCTTTAAGGGAGTAAAATTTACTATTTTAGATGTAGATTTCAATAATTGCAATTTTACTATTTTACCACTGTGTTAACTAAAATTATGTTGTTTAATAAAATTTTGGGTGTAAGTAAATAAAAAAAATTCAAGTCAACAGATTAAATTGACTAAAATTTTTAACAAAAATATATTACTACGTTTACGTTTAAATGAATAAAATTTCTGTAGATTTGAATTTTCTGTAGATTGAATAAAATTATTCGTTAATATTACTTACGATATTTTTTTCACATATTTATTTGTACTTTTTACAAAAACTACTGCAGATAAATTGATGAATTTTGTCAGAGATACATCTATTGGTGGCAGAATTATATATATATATATAATATATATATATATATATATTATATATATATATATATATATAAAATATATATATATATATATATATATATATATAATATAAATATATATAAATCTCTTTAAAACCTACGACCGTCACGTTCGTCACGATGGAAATGCCCAATGCAAATGTGAATGATTTGTTCAATTCACAATCGATGTTGTAGCGTTATATGCGTTGAATGTCAGCAGCTGCTACAATAGTCATAACAATGTTCTTGGTATTTTCTATGAAAAAGGTCTATACATCTCTTACGGCAATTTTTCATATGTTTTTCGATTGTCGTAAGAAAATTTAATGTTGTCAATTGTCGATTTTGGCATAAAAAACTATAAAGTGGTAACATAGCAATTACAAACAAACAGCACTTTACCAAAGCAAAAATAAAATTTTATTAAAAACTGTTTATTTATTAGTTTAAAATGTGGAATAATGAAAATAATAGAATTTCAAATAAAAAGAAATTCATTTGGTTTATTTTGTTCGTTTAATTAGTTTAATATTATTTGTTTTTTACTTTTGACATTGTTTGTTTTGATTGTTTTTTTTTATTGTGAACATAAGCTTATGACTTGCTACAAAAATCTGAGGAGGAAAAGGTGTTGTTTAACCTCCTATAATTCTCTACCCACCCGTCCTTGCTATCTATGTTCATCATTCTTAAATAGCCCTAAAATGAACTACCTTTTATGAAATACAAATTACAAATTTAACAATTCATGTTGAAAAGTAACATAAAATTAAGTTTTATTATATATTCAATAGTCAAAACTAAACTCATTATCATATAATTTCCAATATTAATCTCTTAATTATTTTAATTAATATAATAATCAAAATATAAAAATAAAATATAAGAAAAATTATAAAAGAAGTAATGTAAATATCAGTATTATTGTTTCCATTTTAAAACTGTCAAATTAATAAATACTATTATTCATGTTATTAACACTCAAGGTCGTTCGATATATTCATCAAGTAACGGAAAGTAAACTTAAAAAAACCAAATGGTGTATATTAAACATAATAACAAAACTTATGTTAAGCAAAGATTAACAGAAATAAACATCAATCAATTTAACATAGCAATCCAATTAATGTATAATGTTAATAACATAAAAACCAATATGTGTTAATGGTTAACTATAAAAACTAATGTTAATTATTAACATGAATCAATCTATGTTAATAATTACCATACCAAATTATTTTAACAGAAAAATTTTAATGTTAAAATATTGAAACTTACAAATATAAAATCAAAATTATGTTATTAACATACATATGAGTATTCAAAATATTTAAAATTTTTGAAAGTTGTGTATTTTGGCAATTAAAAAGTAAATTTATCATAAAATTTATGTTTTGATGTGGAGTGAAATAAAAATCTAAATATTATAACTCACCAATATTTACACCCCACGAAGAGTTGCAGGCCTGTTGTCTCTTGGGTTATTTCGAGTTGCTTAAAGGTTTGATATGAACAATATTAAAAAAAATTAAAATAATTGAACAGATGTTAAACAAAAATTAAGTTAAATCTGACAATTTAAGAAATTATTAATGAAAATTAAATTAAATGTGAAACAAAAACAAAATTCATGTTAATTCCGTTCTAGTTAATAATTAAATGAGATGATTATTTTTAAAGGTGTCAATTCCGGTTTGTTTAGGTATTAAATTTTTAAATGTGTCAAATCCGGTTTGTTTAGGTATTAAATTGGTAGCTCCTGATCTATACTACATAGATCAGGTGATTTCACGTCGATATAGTTTACATATTAATGAGTTCAGGATAACGTCAGGTTATAATTTTAGAAAACAAAATTTGAACTGCCAATTTAGCAAAATTTCGACAGAAAGTCACTCAAAAATTTATAAAAAACTTGATATTTTAGTTAAAATTATAGTTAACTGCAATTAGGATTTTTTAAATAAATTTGGAACAAAGACTTTGTATCCAATCAATGGCCGTTGTTTCAAATTTTAGTTTTGTAGATGTTATGATTCTTGAGAGGTCTAGATTAAGAAAAGAAAATTTTATATCAGTCTGCAAACAACAAAACGTTTTCCAGGATTTACAAGATATTTTTGGTCCCAAATTTAAACGAAATCCAGGTCCTTGTACGAAACAAGGACATAGGACCTGGTTAAATAAACAAAAGAAGACCTACAAAAGAAGTTTTGATTCTATATAAAAAAACTAAATTTAAATTGCGCTATATTTACCAAATTTCCAATAGTCCAATTGATCCAGAAATTTTATCGAAAGATTTCAGAACCATTAAAAAAAAACAAAATTTAATTTTTCCTTCTCTCGTTACAAAAAAAAATCCCCACAAATGAAGCGTTCAATACAATGAAAATTTTTAAATGATTCAAAAAAAAACAAATTTTTAAAACAATTACGGAAAATTATAAAACAAAATTTCCAATGCTTATGTGTTGGAATAAAAATTTTCTATTCAAAACCAGAACTTCGTCCAATACCAAAAGAAAATAGAATAAAAAGATGGCCTCACAAAACAGTTACAGTTTGGAATAATACTTCCAAAAAACTGAAACTGGAAAAGGCGAACCAAAATTCATCAGTCCATGTTATGGTTACACCCAAATAACCTTCGCATGATATGTTCCCTTATTTCCGAATTCTATATCCTGCAATTCATAGTAGACCTATCCAATTTTGCGTAAAACGGTAGCCTTTATTCCCACTGGAGCTAATTTAGCATTATAGTATTCTGCTTTAGAACTTTGGTTGAATGGCCGTCTGTATACTTCCTGTCCTACTGTAAAGTCTTTAGTCCGAGATCTTAAATTATATGTCCGAGAATTTTTATTATATGCTTTACGCATGTAGTCCTTAATTTTGTCTCGTATTAAACAATGTTCATCTTGTCGTTCCACAATAGAGTCTGTCTCTACCAAAATTCCGTAAAATTTCATAGTCTTTTCCGTTTGTCAACATGTTCTGTCCAAAAACGACCTGATACAAGGCAAGTATCCCAAAAGCGCTGATTGTCCCGTACGTAACTTCTTAAAGCCTCGTTGATTGAACGGTTAACCCATTCACTTGCATTTGATTGGGGACTGTATACAGCAGTCACAATGTGTTTAACACCATTTTTGTCCAAGAACGACTCAAATTCCTTACTGAGAGCCATTGTCCGAGACAATAATCTCAGGCACATCGTAGCAGCTGAATATTTCTGATCTTAAAAAGTCTATGATTTGTTTTGAAACGAACTTTTTCAAAGGTTTTAGGAAGGTAAATTTTGAAAAATGGTCTAAAACTACAAGTATACCTATATGTCCTGCTTTCGTCCTGGGCAATGGTCCAATAAGGTCAATATATAAACGTTGGAATGGTTTTTCCGTCATTACCATATCGCCCATCGGTGGTCTTAAAGTCATAGTCAGTGTTTTTGAAGTTTTACATAAGTCACAATTTAGTATATAGGTCTATACGTCTGTTACATGTCCAGGCCAATAAAAATACCGTCTAATTCTTTCCAAAGTTTTGACAATACCGCCATGTGCAGAATTAGGGTTGTCATGAGCACAGTATATAACATCATGACGTTACTCATTGGGGACAAAGAGTTTCCAGGGGTCGGACTCATCCATATCACCCGAGGAAAAATTAACTCTTTTGTAAATAATCTTATCAATGACCCGAAAATCTGGCAATCCTGATGAAGAAAAATCCAATTCTGAACAAAGTTGCTTCTCCACAGCAGGAGATATAGGGTAAAACCGTTGCTTAATCGGTTTTGCGTCACCCGTATCTATGTAATGCTCCAATAGTGTTGAACACCCTAACCCTTCAGTTTCAGAATTTGGAAATGAAGAAATTACTTTGTCCAGTTGCTGTCTCTGTATTGGTCAAATCGGACCCAGATAAACTTATATTAACACCAGTTAATATAAGTTTATCTGGGTCCGATTCTATGTGCTCGATTTCACTGATCCCCGGAACAGAAATCTTTAACCCAAATTCTGACCAAAAGTCGAATACACATATTATATCTTGTACCTACCATTAGTACTACTAAAAAGTTAAAATGTTTCATCTGTTTCTGAAATGTAACTGTCAATGTCACAGTCCCTGTAATATTCTGTCTCTGTCCATCTGCCGTCATAACATTACCATTGCATTTTGTAAACTGTTCTATAACTACAACTTCTGAAGCCAAAGCACGACCGATCACACTCCTATTTGCCCCAATGTCCAATAACGCCAAATATTTTGTGTCACCTACCTTCAAATTCACAAATAGTCTACTATCATCATCCTGTGAGATGATAGGAGAAATAACAATCGACCTAAATGATTTCGAAATGAAACCAATGATTTGGATACAATTTGTCGAATATCTGGTTGATCATTGCCACTAGCAGTGTTAGTATTTTCGTTACTATCAGTATGTTGTTGTCTACGTCGTTGTCGTACCTGATTTTGTTCAGGAGTTATATCAGATTCCCCAATTGGAATCGTAAAACTACAATTTGTCGGCTGTTCCAAACGCAACAGATTTTCCTGGCTTCTTGTAATTGGTATATTTAAACAAATGTAAAAAAAATCCAAAGAGTACATAAAGATATTTCACTACTTAGTTAAGGCTTTATTATGTAGTCCAAATACAAAAATTAAACAAAACATATCCAAAAAAAAAAAACTAAAATTAATATAAAATTGAGTAAAGTAACCAGGTGATGATTACTAAAAATCTTATAAGAGTATAATATCAGAAATAATCCAAAAAAGTCAAAAATCTCAATTACACATTAACCCAAAGCAAAAAATTAAAAAAAAAAAAAAAATAACATAAAAACAGTAATCAAAACAGATTTCGTAAGTAAAATTCCGACATAAAATCAGAATTGAAAATCTCAACAAAATTTGATACTCCTATGTAAATGTCCCAGTAAACATTCGGTTTAAATTTTCCAAAATTAGAAATAATTCAAAAATCCAATGTAATAATATAAAACATTTAAAGAAAAACAAAATCTTAAGAAAAATATAGTCGACAACACGGAAAACAAAGATATTAATTGTGAAAACGTCAGCATAAATTATGCTGAAATTATGAGATTGTAATGTTTACAATTGCTTGTCAAAATGTTCTTGCTGATGCCCCACGTTGGGCGCCATTTAAATTTATGTAACGAACTTAAACCCCGAAAGGCCCTAATTTTCAAAAGACAGCGCTACCTGATGTACCGGCCGTGCTCGTGAATATTGGGTGAGGTTCTTGTCCCTATCAAATTAGTAGCATTCATTATACACTATTCAAAAATAGGTAGCATTTAGACCAAATCGACTAATAAAAAAATAACAAATTAGCTAAATAAAATATAATGATGAGGAAGTTTAGTTGAGGAGTAAAAGGTGTTGTTGAACCTCCTATAATTCTCTACCCATGCGTCCTTGCTAAAATGAACTACCTTTAAAAGGACCTTAACCTTTCATGAAATACAAATTACAAATTTAACAATTCATGTTGAAAAATAACATAAAGTTAAGTTTTATTATATATTCAATAGTCAAAACTAAACTTATTATCATATAATTTCCAATATTAATCTCTTAATTATTTTAATTATTATTATAATCAAAATATAAAAAGAAAATATAAGAAAAATTATAAAAGAAGTAATGTAAATAACAGTGTTATTGTTTCCATTTTAAAACTGTCAAATTAATAAATACTATTATTCATGTTATTAACACTCAAGGGCGTTTGATATATTCATCAAGTAACAGAAAGTAAACTTAAAAATAATCAATATATTAAACAGAATAACAAAACTTATGTTAAGCAAAGATTAGCAGAAATAAACATCAATCAATTTAACATAGAAATCTAATTAATGTATAATGTTAATAACATAGAAACTAATATGTGTTAATGGTTAAAAGTAAAAACTAATGTTAAGCATTAACATGAATCAATCTATGTTAATAATTAACTTACCAAATTATTTTAACAGAAAAATTTTAATGTTAAAATATTGAAACTTACAAATATAAAAACAAAATTATGTTATTAACATACATATGTATGAGTATTCAAATATTGAAACTTACAAATATAAAAACAAAATTATGTTATTAACATACATATGCATGAGTATTCAAAATATTTAACATTTTTGAAAGTTGTGTATTTTGGCAATTAAATAGTAAATTTATCATGAAATTTATGTTTGATGTGGAGTGAAATAAAAATCTAAATATTATAACTCACCAATATTTACATCCCACGAAGAGTTACAGGCCTGTCTCTTGGGATATTTCGAGTTGCTTAAAGGTTTGATATAATATAAAAATGTTGTGTAGAAATGTAAAAAAAGTGTTTAACATAAACAGTTGGATTTTCTAAATCTTTTAGTATTTAACGCTTAATAGAAACGAAAATAATGTTAATAACAAAACTATTTGACAAATATTAATGTAACTTTTTAACAGTATTGATGAAAAATATTAAAAAAAATAAAATAATTGAACAAAAATTAAGTTAAATCTGACAGTTTAAGAAATTATTAATGAAAATTAAATTAAATGTGAAACAAAAACAAAATTCATGTTAATTCCGTTCTAGTTAATAATTAAATGAGATGATTTTTTTAAATGTGTCAAATCCGGTTTGTTTAGGTATTAAATTGCTAGCTCCTGATCTATACTACATAGATCAGGTGATTTCACGTCGATATATTTTACATATTAATAATTTCAGAAAACAAAATTTGAACTGCCAATTTAGCAAAATTTCGACAAAGTCACTCAAAAATTTATAAAAAACTGGATATTTTCGTTAAAATTATTAAATAAATTTGGAACAAAGAATTTGTATCTAATCAATGGCCGTTGTTTCAAATTTTAGTCTTGTAGATGTTATGATTCTTGAGAGGTCTGGATTAGGAAAAGAAAATTTTATATCAGTCTGCAAACAAAACGTTTTCCAGGATTTACAGGATACTTTTGGTCCCAAATTTAAACGAAATCTAGGTCCTTGTACGAAATAAGGACATAGGACCTGCTAAAATAAACAAAAGAAGACCTACAAAAAAGTTTTTATTCTATATAAAAAAACTAAATGTAAATTGCGCTATATTTACCGAATTTCCAATAGTCCAATAGATCCAGAAATTTTATCGGAAGATTTCAGGACCATAAAAAAAACTAAATTTAATTTTCCCTTCTCTCGTTACAAAAAAATCCGCACAAATGAAGCGTTCAATACAATGAAAATTTTCAAATGATTCAAAAAAAAACAAATTTTTAAAACAATTACGAAAATTATAAAACAAAATTTCCAATGCTTATGTGTTAGAATAAAAATTTTCAATTCAAAACCAGAACTTCGTCCAATACCAAAAGAAAATAGAATAAAAAGATGGCCTCACAAGTTCAACTTAAATGCTTTATTATGAAAACTAAATTTCATTTTATTCGTACACAGGTGTAGAGTATTATATGGTCGGCCTCGCCCGACTATAAATTCTTATTTGTTTAAGCTTTTATTTAAAGCAGTGGTATGGGTTAGGTTAGGTTAGGTTGATAGGAGGATGTATACTACATCAAATGCGAAGAAAAACACCTAGGCCACTATCGGTCCTGTTGTGAATGTTATTTCCGGAATAACATCACTTCCAAGATACTTGGATCTAACTTCGACGAATGCCAGACAGTGGCAAAGAAAGTGTTCCAGAGTTCCACTGTCCTCTCCACATGCTGTACCACTTTATATACCCTGTGTGTCAACTCAGAAAACGTACCATCATACTAACCTCAGACTTGCTCATTTTAAGAAGATTTCTCGTCTTGCTCTCATCAGGGTCACCCCATAGAATCTTTGTGGTTCTACCCACCGTTTCATTATTCCAAGAGGCCTTATGGGATTCTCTCACCCATATTTATACCCTTCACCTTCGTGAGAAGGGTATATATAAGTTTGTCATTCCATTTGTAATTTCTAAATATAATTTTCCGAACCTATAAAGTACATATATTCTGGATCCTTATAGATAGCGGAGTCGATTTAGCCATGTCCGTCTGTCTGTCTGTGTGTACGTTGAAATCAGTTTTCAGAAGACCTCAGATATCTGCGAGATCCGAATTTTCAATAATCGGTCTATAAATAACGAAGATATGAGTAAAAATCCGAGACCACCTCTGAAAAAATCATGAAAAATTTAAATTTTTCGTGCATGCTTATACAAAACAATAAACAAACAAAAACAAAACACAGTATCAAACGGTAAATTTTTTGTTATTGTGGTTTCTTGTTTATATACACAAATCAAAGAATGAACATGGCGTTACCTTACGTTGTTATTGACTAGAAACATGAAATTAAGTACGTAGAGCCCGGATTAGACGAGAATACATTAAAGGGGACTTTTTGGTACTTTTTCGTTCTACATAAGGTACTTTTTTGAATTTTCTATAATATTGAACATAGAAATATAAAATTAGCATGTAGGGCCTTGACTGGGTAAGAACCTATAAAGGGGGACTTTTTTTGGTACTTTTTCGTTCTACAAAATGTACTTTTTGAATTTTCTATAATATTGAACCTTAAAACATGAAATTTAGCATGTAGGACCTTAACTAGATAAGAACCAATAAAAAGGGACTTTTTGGTACTTTTTCGTTCTACAAAAGGTACTTTTTGAATTTTCTAAAATATTGAACTTAGAAACATGAAATTAAGTATGTAGAGCCAAGATTAGGCTAGAACACATAAAAGGGGACTTTTTGGTACTTTTTCATTCTACAAAAGGTACTTTTTGAATTTTCTATAATATTGAACTTAGAAACATGAAATTTAGCATGTAGGACCTTACCTAGGTATGAACCTATAAAAAGGGACTTTTTCGTCCTACAAAAGGTACTTTTTGAATTTTCTATAATATTGAACCTAGAAACATGAGGTACTTTTTGAATTTTCTATAATATTGAACTTAGAAACATGAAATTAAGTATGTAGAGCCCGGATTAGCCCAGAACACCTAAAAGGGGACTTTTGGTACTTTTTCGTTCTTCAAAAGGTACTTTTTGAAATTTCTATAATATTGAACCTAGAAGCATGAAATTTAGCATGTTGGGCCTTGACTAGGTAAGAACTTGCAAAAAGAGACTTTTTGGTACTTTTTCTTTCCACAAAAGGTACTTTTTGAATTTTCTACAATATTCAACCTAGAAACATGATATTAAGTATGTAGAGCCCGGATTATTCCAGAACACATAAAAGGGGACGTTTTGGTACTTTTTCGTTCTACAAAAGGTACTTTTTGAATTTTCTATAATATTGAACGTAGAAACATGAAATTTAGCATGTAGAGCCTTAACTAGGTAAGAACCTACAAAAAGGGATTTTTTGGTACATTTCCGTTTTACAAAAGGTACTTTTTGAATTTTTTATAAGATTGAACCTAACATTATGTAGAGCCTGGATTAAGTGGGAACTCATAAAAGGGAAGGGAAGTAATTTTTCGTTCATCAAAAGGTACTTTTTAAAATTTCTATAATATTGAACCTAGAAACATGAAGCATGTAGAGGCCGGATTAATTTAGATCGTATAAAATGGGCTACAATTGGTTTTTTTTTGATTTTTTGTAATAAAATTCGTAATGACTGTTTTTTAACACATCATGGTGAAGGGTATATAAGATTCGGCACGGCCGAATATAGAACTCTTACTTGTTTTAATTCAGCTTTTGTTGCGTCGAATGGTTTTGCGTTTGTCAGGTTAATTATATCGAGCTCCCTTCCCTTTAAAGCTATTACATTCGCCCTTTCGTTGCCGACTACTCCCAAGTGGACTGGTACCCATATGATGTAAACCTTACCTCTGGGAGAGTATTCAGTTAAAGCAGTGGTATAGTATTTAATATTATTTTTTATATGAATACAAATATCTATTTATGCATGTATTTAATATTTATAAATATCAATTATAATAATTTTTATAATAAATTTTTACTTTTATGTTAATTATAACATTTTGCTTTGTTCAATTTTACTTTGTCAAAAACATTTTTATTAATTATCAATGACAACATTATATAATACATATAAACAGTAAAGAAAAATTACAAGAATTTATTTATGTAAACATTGTCTCAGATAGTGAAAGAAAATGTTCTCTGGGATTTAGTTTTAACTAAAATAGGGTAGTAAAAATTAAGAAAAATTCTTCATTATTAATAAAAATATTATTAATTAGAACTAAATTCATTAGAAAAATTTAAGAAAAAAAATTTCACTAGAATGGAGAAGAGGGTTTAGGAATCCATATACCATGTAATTTTGTAATTTATGGCAGTGGGCTGTCTCATTTATTTGACATTAAATTATGCTACGAAAACACTTTTAGAGGTGTTGTATTCTTCAAAACTTCTTTATTACTATGTTAAAATTACATAGTTACTTCACAGTTATACTAATACAGTCATAACATCACTTTTATTCATTTATATGTACATTAGAGTGCTCCAAAAAAAACTAAGTTTCCAAATTTGTTTGGAATCCAAACATACAAAAAAAATACACAGCAAAACTAAAACTATACTATTATTTGCACTTTTTGTTAAAATAAAATAATTTTCCCTTTTGTTTTGCAAATATGTTTTTTAATGAATAGAAAAAAGTATTTAAAACGTTTTCAATTATATGAGAGTAGATTGTGAGTTATTGTACAATAATTTTTATGCGAATAATGTAAGTTTGAAATTTAAAACTAACACAAATTTTTTCCAAGTGCTTTTTAAAACGATTTTTTTTACGATAAACAAAAACAAAATCTACATCTCAAGTGTTGTTGTTTTACTCTTGCTTGTATACTGTTAAGAACAACAACGTATTGGTAGTGTTAAGCGCATATAAGTGTATAGAGAACACATTGTCTATAGCTAAGCTCATTTACAAAAACAAAAGAGTATTAAGCGCATGTTTAAAATACACTATGGTGAAGGGTATATAAGATTCGGCACAACCGAACATAGCACTCTTACTTGTTATTTATATATATTATATTTTTTATAATACCCAATTATTTTTTATCAATTTGCTGAATTAATGGGATTGCAAACGGGTTTTATTGAAATATGTCCAAATTGGCATGTTTTTAAAAAATCGGGGTCATTTTAAGGGTTAATTTTTTTCACTATTATTGTAAATATCCGTTGTTAATAAATAAATTTCTTAAGTTTTGTGATAATCTACCTAAAAATAGAATAAATTTCGATTAGTTTCCATCAAAAATTGCAAATATTACAAAAATTTGACCTTTGACCTTTAAAGTTTATGGGTTAATAACGTCTAAATTGCATGAAACTCTTGATTTTTATTTAGAAATATGTGGACTAATAAATTTACAAAAGGTTCCATTTAAAATACACAACAGTATAATAAAAAGGTTAATTTTGCAAAATATTACATAAAAATGGGTTTTTTGTCAAAATCCGCTGAATTCAAATTGCAGGTACAGGCAAACTATAAGAGGTATTGACCTAATTTTTTACTGTTTATTGCCTAATCTGTTGTCCATAAATCCCTATGAGTTGTCCCAAAAATATTGAAATTTGTTTAACAAAGTATCAAAAAAAACTTAAATTTAAATTTTGAAACGACCGTTAAAAATATCAAAATTTTTCGACCATAGCTGAGAACAGGTTTACGTTATTCTATAAGGACAAAAACTCATATTCAAGTAACTACAGATGTATTTTAAGTAATACAATTGTTTTATTAGAATATTTTCAAAAATATGTTTATTTTCTTATCACATTTGGAATTCAAGTGCTCTGAGACACGATAATGGCCTGGGGAATTTTTAATAACTTTTACATTTTTCAACCAATTTTTGTGTTCTTTTATTTTTTGTAACGCTAATTCTGTGTACATTACGATTCTTTGACAATAAAATGCAAAACAAATTGTTTAATGACAAAACTTCTGTGAAAACTGAAAAAATTGCATATTTTCCCCTTGTAAATGCATCTTCAAACTTCAGAGCCGTTGCGGCACCAGTTAATGTAATCTTATTGACCTAATTTTCAGAGCCGTTACGGCACCAGTTAACGTAATCTTATTGACCTAATTTTTTGCACGACTTATTTTTATAACCCATAGAACAATTCTGGTGGGGGACGGCCTGGAGGATAAAATTTTTTTCCTTCATACAAGCTTGGAGCACTCTAATGTACATGTTTTAGGAAATGTTCTGAATTATTGGAATGAAAGGTTCACCTTTCTCCTCACCTTTTTAGTGTTTAGGTGGGACTAAAACGGCTAACTGGACGTCGTTGTTGTTGAGACCTTCTGGGTTTCGTTGTGGCTTCTATTTATTTTTTAGTTACCACTCTTCTATTTCTATCTGAGGAATCAATAAGAGTTGTGCATTCTGGAACTTGGTCATTTGTTTGTAGCTCAGTATTTTAATATGCTTCTAAGGCAATACACCAATTTCTTTCAAGACTTGTGTTGTCCTCTTTATTGTATCTTCTTCCATATTGGCTCACGTGTTACCAAGTTATTTACCATTATTTAATGAAATGTTGTACATAACATTACCAACGCTTTCAATAACTCTTTCGGGACTCCAACAAAAATTGTTATTACCTTTATATAAACTTGCATAAACAGCATCCTACTCATTAAAATTCGTTTCATTCGTACCATGTTTATTGTTAAACTTTTCTGCAATTTTATTGTGGGGTACATTACTGTTATTATTTTTAAAAGATCTAAGATAATACGCATTTTTTGCCTAAAAAAACTTCGGCTGGTGACTTCTTGTGAGGTGTATTTGGGTTTGTTGTCGAACGATAATTTTGTAAAAACGTGTTTAAATATTCGCATACCGTGCGCTCTTCTTTTGATTTTTCTAGCATCATTTTAAAAGTATCGACAAATTTTTCGGCTTAACCATTTGACATTGATAGTATGGGCTGGAACAAAAAAGCTTAATACCATTTTGTTACATAAACTCTTCAAATTGCGTTGTCAGATACGACAATTTCCGGTAACGCGAAACGAGCAAAGACTTCTCGAAGAATTGAGTATTTAATTTTTTTGTTGATATAATTTCAGGCCATTTAGAAAGTGCGTCAACTATGATCAGAAAATATGAAGGCGTTGCCATGGTTCTGAAGGTATAGGCCATGGCTGAAGAGTCGTTTTTGTTGGCATTTTAGCAGCAGAGGCGCAATTGTGACAATTTTGAACCAAACGTTTTATGGCATAGTCTATATTCGGTAATGTAACTTCCCGCAATTGCCTGTGATCTCCCTAATTCTGTATGGTGAATTTGTATAAGAACTCTTTAACGGTAAATTGGTATACGCACAATTGGGACGAACGACGAATTTCGTAAAGCACGACGAAATAGTCGAAAAAAATTGTTGCGTAAATTCGTCGAATGGTACACAATCAAATTATTCGTACTGCGAATTCGTTTCAAAATTTCTTTGTTCGAAATTGGAAAAAGTAAGCAAAAGGAACAAAAATTATATTTTTTGTGAATCTACACGATTTCGAGATAATTTTAACAGCTTTAAAATTTATTCGAACACTATTTCGAAATTAAGAAATGTAAGAAATTGACCTCTAATAGATCTAAAATTATATTTTTGTGAATATCCACAATTTTGAGATTATTTTAACAGCTTCAAAATTTTTTCGAACATTACTTCGAATTTTCGAACTTTATTTTAAATATTCCAACATAGCATTGTTTTGTCATCAAGTGTACTCCAAACTGCCAAATTTCAGACAATTCGGGCCACAAGAACTAGTTTTAATGATAATAATATGAACTACATTTAATCTTATTCATAGATGCAATAAAAATCCGATATTTGGATGTCAAAAATAAACCGAATTCATTCAATGACATGATTTTTCACCAAAGTTTGATGTACTTCGAATATGTTATTTGTAGTGAATTTTCTACATCTCTTTCCTCACTTTTAACTGGGTTTTCACTTGTAAGGAAATATTTAGTTTATAAAAACGAATAATATATAATCGCATTTTTAGATGTGATTAGGTGTCGTTTGTAAAGTATGACATTAATTATTTTTTGCTGGGATATAACTACTTTGTTAAAATACGGTTTTAGATCCACGTTTTCTATTTTATCTGGTCAAGTTTTTTCAATATATTTAAAAACTTGTTTTCAAATGACATCTTTTTGTATTTCATACTTTACCATTTTATGTGTTATTGGTAATTTGTCTAAATTTTCAAATACAATTTGTTCAATTTCTTTTTCAAATTTAATAGCAAATTCGCTGTTGAGTAATCAAAAGGCTAAAAGATGAATCGCCCATCGTTGCAATCTATTTTGTTTGGTTCCATATATTGCAATTAACGGCTTGTGATCAGTTTGTAAATTCCAAATAACATTTTATAAAATTTCGTTACTGCAAAGACCAATACCAAAGATTCTTTTTCTATTTGGCTATAGCTTTTTCTGGCTGGGGTCACCGATCTTGAGGCGTGAGTAATGCTCTTTGTTGGATCATAATGAATTATGAGTAATTTTGACAGAAGATTTCTTTTAATAAAAAACATTTCATCATCGGGTTGTAAACATTCTTGATTTTTGACATAGCCTAGATATCATACTTAAAGAATTTGCATTTTTCAAATTTAATTTTAAAACCATAATTTATAGGACGTAGGACATTTTTGCTGTTGTTGCTGTGTTCGGTTATATCCTTACCTGATACAAAGATATCATCGATATATGATGCTACGTTTTCCATACTGCTAACATTTTGTCCATAATCTGGCTGGGAATGTTTTTACTCCAAACACCATACGATTATATTTATTGTAGGAAGATATCTAGACTCGTCGTTAACTTCAATTTGTAGGAATGCGTTGCTTATATTTGAAAAAATTTCTTCTGGCAACGGTAGCGGGTTCTGATGTGGTTCTAAAGCGTTGTTCAAACCTGTAGAAAAATTGGCACATGGTTTTTAAATAACCTCGTACCTTGAGTACCACATGTCTTAAGGATGGACTCGGTGATTTTTGATGCCAGTGCTTCGATCATAAATTCTTCACTCTCACATTTATTGGTTGCTTCTGATCTACATGGTGCCAAATTCTTCATCCATTGTTGCATTGCCAGATGATCTGGGAGCTTTTGATCTTTTAATTGTTGTAGCAGTAAATTTATTGTAGCATTTTTGTTGTGCTTTTTTTGTATCATTATAATTTACTTTACAATCAAAACAAAAATTAAGTGATTGATAAAACAATAATTATTTAATGCTTTATCTTTTTTATAATGATAAATTTATAGGTAATTCTTCTTTTTTACGTTTTTCAATAAATTTCCTTTACACTTTTTTCTCCTCGTCAAAAATCTTGTATTTTTCAAATCTTCTTTATTACTCTGTTAAAATTACATAGTTACTTCACAATCAAAACTTCATTTTATTATTACATATACATGTACACGTTTTATGTAATGTTCTGAAATATTAAAATGAAAGGTTACCATACAACAGGAAGTAAAATATTCTATTTACATAATTTTAAAGACAATACCTTTGGTTTTAAAACGAAATCAAAAATTATCCTGCACTTAAATAAATTTCAAAGTTATGGGTAATAATTCATAAAAAATAGCGCTTGAGTTAAAATATTCACTGTTATGTAATATGATGTTACCCAAAATATACATTCGTGAGCTGGCTAGTTTTCAAGAAAATTTTACCCACCTTTAAATAATCTTTGTTATATTTTATATTGGTTCCCAAAATATTTCTAGTCTATCGTTGGCCGTTCGTGAGCTAGGCCGCTTTAAATAAGCCCCTTTTTAGTTAATTTTTTTTAAATTTTACAGTACTTCTTAAACAAAATATAGAATATAAAAAGTTTTTTGTGCATATATTTAATTTTTATAAGTGAAAAACGTAAAAATTTTAAATATTTTGGAATATGACAATTATGAGCAGACGATTATTTATGACTAATACATCATTGAACACCTTTCATACGATACCCTATATTGGATATTTTGTTTCAAAACAAAAAATTTAAAAAATATTTCCAAAATACTTTTTTTAATTTGGTCCAGCTCACGAACGGTAATCACTAGACTTAAAATATTTTGGGAATCACCATAAAACAAAGCAAGGTAAATTTAACAAAAACAACGTGTTTCTCAATTTTAACATATTTTTAAAAGAAATAAATGGAAAAAATCATTGAATTGAGAAACACTTTTAAACCTTAATATATGTTGGGAATTTCATTAAAATCGGAGATGGTAAATCCGTAAACAGTTATTTTCTGTCCGTTTTGATATGCATTTACTGATTGCATTTATAAAAACATTATAATTTTTTTCATACTTTTTTATTGCTAAAATTTAAAATTCTATAATTTTTTCCTTTTTCATATATTTTTTAGTACTAAAAAAACTACTGTGCACCTTCAGTTTGATATTATTAAAACAAAAATTGAAATGTCAAATAATTAAAAACAAAAAGATTTTTTGGTTTGTGAAAATGAAGTAGCGTTGAGACGGCAACGCGTTTTACGCTTTTCAATTTAGTTCATATTAGCATATTTTTTATTATACACAAAACAAAATACAACTCTGATCAGCTGCCGATGCGCCAAAAGTTAAAAGTTGAAACAAAATTGAAATTTGTAGTTTTTTTTCCAACAATTTAATTAAATAATTTGTTTTCTTCCTATACAATTATGTATTTCCATTAAAATAGTCGAAAAAAGCTCTTACATAATCTGGGCTCTACATACCTTATTTCATGCCTCTAGGTTCAATATATTAAAAATTCAAAAAATATCTTTTGAAAAACAAGAGGACCTAAGTTCCCTTTTGAAAAACGATGAAGTATCAAAAAATCCTATTTTATAAGTTCATATAATCCGGTTCTACATACTTTATTTCATGTTTCTAGGTTCAATATTACAGAAAATCCAAAAAATACATTTTGAAGTATAAAAAGGTAACAAAAAGTCCCCTTTTATGGGTTCTCAGTTAATCCGGGCTCTACATACTAAATTTCATGTTTCTAAGTTCAATGTTATAAAAAATTATAAGTACCTTTTGAAGAAAAACAAAGTACCAAAAATTCCACTTTTAGGGGTTTTTACTTAATCTGGGCTCTTCATCAGGAGTGCCCAAAAGTTTCTTATGGAAGAGTAAATACCAATACATTTAAAGAAAAAAATATACAAGGAAAAAGAAAAAACATTTCATATACGTACACGAAAAAAAATATGATTTGCATTTTTTGTTAAAATAAAATAATGTTCCCTTTTGTTTTGCAAATCTATATTTTAAAGAATAGAAAAATTATCTGAAACGTTTTCATTTTTATGAGAGTAGATTGTGAGTGATCGCACAATAATTTTTATGTGAATAATGTAATTTTGAAATTTAAAACTAACAACAATTTTTTCCAAGCTTTTTAAAACAATTTTTTTACGAAAAAAATCTACGTCTCGTCAATGTTTACGACAGTGTTTTTGCTTTGCGCTTGCTTGAATACAGTAAAGAACAACGTATTGCTAGTGCTTAGCGCATACAAGTTTATAGAAAACACATTGCCTATGTATCAAGCAGAGATACAAGCCGAAACGGCTCAAATCGGCGGCGGCTGGCCGCCGGTAATATTTTTCCAGCCGTGCCGCCGCCGTCTTCATTCGGCTCAAAATCTAAGCCGGCTTAAACGTAGCCGCTAATAAAGATTGGAATCACACATGTATTCGGAAAATAAATTCACCAATTTGAACGGAGTTGCCACTATTTTAAATTATTATTGCAAATTGAAATGTGTTGCTATACAATATTGTGCTAATATTAAAATTGTGAAAACTACTATAAATGTTCATTTTTCTGTAGAAAAAACTTATATAGAGACAGGTTTCTATATAACAGACTATTATACAGAGATTTTTCAATATAATAAATGCTTGTAAGGTCAATTTCTTAAAAAAAGGTTAAATTGAGCCTACAATTAGGCCGCCGCCGTTATTTTTCATTTTTATTTTCATATTTTTCATTTTAGGTTGTTGTTGTAACAGCTTAAACTATACAATTTTAATCCGGGGGTTCTGTATTTAGGTCCAAGCCAAGAAATTGGGCTACTTCAATGGGGTTAGTCCATAAATCCATTTGTTTCGATATATTAGTAACAACTTTAAATGCGTACAACGTACAATTCTTAACTTTAAAATTATATTTTTTTGCTAATATCGGATATATACTATAGATATACATATTTCATAATATTTTATGGAAATAAATTAATTTTATTTTTTCTTTTCATCTGTTTCTTTATATTCTTTGTGTACAACAAACAAACAACTGATTCTGTACAGAATGCGCGGCCAACGTCGCGCTTTGCTTAAGGTCTATCTATTATATGCATACACTATCTAAAGTCAGCTTAAGTAACTGTGCTAATACATTGAAACATATGTGACAACCCACTAAGACCTGGTTTACACTGGGAAATTTTGTTGAGAAACTCTTGATTTGTGGTGTGTGAAAAGAGATGTTTGATAATTCTTTTCTCTCACACACAAAAATTTCTTGGGATATTCTGAAGGAATTATCGACAAATCTGATAAAAGTCGGACAAATGTCTGAAACTATACCTGACATTCTTCGACATTTCGTTCGAAAGTCTGATCAAATATAAGAAATCTGATAAATGTGTGATAAAATAACAGACATTTCGTACAAATGTTTGTTTAAATTTAAGAAAAATTGGATAAATGTTCGACAGTTCGGACAAAATCTGATCAAGTATATGAACATGTCCTGTCTATTCCGAACAACGTCTGATGAAAACTATTTTCATATATATAATTTCTTTTGGTTTAATTTTATTAATTGTAATAATAATTTATAACACTTCCATTATTTATGACTTCTTAAGAGCTCATAAATAAACATAGAAACTTATAGATTATTTTTAAAATTAATAAAATTAAACATAATACTTACGTAAATTTAAAATTATAATATTTATCCATAAAAAAGTATGTAATTTTTTGCTAATTTTTGTGTATTACCAAGGTTTTAAGAAATTTAAAACAATAATCATGACATAGCACAGGGGGCAGAATGAAAATTTTTTGGAAATAAATCTGGCATTCTAAACGGCTGATCCGATCGAGATAAAATTTGGCGTGAGCGTAGCCAAGGAGTATTCGAGTTTAAGGTTTTGAAGATAAGCCCCGCAGATGCCCCAGGACGGAGCTGTGGCGGCTCAAAGTAGGGTACCTACGACATGTAAATTTTTAAACTCGTGCCATTTTTTTGTTTTTCACCCAAATACTATTATTTATATTTTTTATATTTTCTAAAAGCGCTCGACGAGATCTTAAAAAAACATGCTTGGACGTACTACTTATCTCTTATAATATCCGAGTTATAGGCATTTAAAAATTTATTGATACAAAATTTACATACCTTGGTCCGCCTTTTTTTGAATACCGGGCGTAAATTTTGGACCAATTTTTTTCTTGTTAGTTAGATAACAAAATTTCCAATATTATACGAAAAAGATCAATATCATTTACAGATCCAAAAATATACGTTTTTTAATTTAAGAATTCAAAAATTTTAGATTTTTGCCAATTTTTTGCCCAAAATGTGTCTTAACTCGTTTATTTTAATAAAATAAAAATTTCTTTAAGAACATATAACAATTTTATAGTTTTCTAAAAGGTATCTTTACGCAGAACGCTTTGCGCGAAAAAACTTGTCCAATTTTTTGAAAATTGTGGCCACTGCGTCCTTCCGACTATGACCTATTTTTTATCAAACTTCAACTTTGGGGACATGTTCTAAAATCCCAAAGCTGGATCAGAAAACTGAAAGCAGTTTTGGGAAACCACAATATGTTTTCTATTTACTTCCAAAAGTATTTTCCCAGCTTGAAAGAAATGTGGACCCTATGGGCAAAAATGTAAAAAATCCCTTTTTGGGATTTTCGTTCCTATTTTTGGGAATTGCGGGATGCCCGTGTTGATTTGTTTTTAATTGTACTTTACAATACAAATACTTTGTTTGAATTTTATGTTATTAATCAATGTAGTTTGTTATCATATTTAATGTAAAAAATATATTTGTCACTTGCTGAAAAACTTTTGTTGAATAAACTTCATTTTTGTATAAAATATAAAAAATATATTGTGCTTGTTGTTATTGGTATTTGTTTGGCCTTTATATAAAAAGGAAGATTCCAACAGGTTATGGGCCTATAAATCTTTGTAAAAGGTGAAATATAATATCCAAGATGAGTTCCGGTTTCCAAATAGAGAAATTGGATACAAACAATTATGAATCTTGGTGTCTTCAAATGAAGAGCGTGTAATTCATAAAGAATTATGGAAAATTGCAATAAAATTTTCTTTAAAAACATATAACAATTTATAGTTTTCTAAAAGGTATCTTTACGCAGAACGCTTTGGCGTCAGCGGCGAGGGTTGTTGTTGCTGCTGAAGATGTTGTCTTTGCAGCGGTTGTTGTGATTGCGGTGGGGAGGGTGGAGTTGTGGCGTAAGATGACGACGATGACGATGTCGATGCTGCCAATGAATTTCGTCGCTGTTGTAGGCAGCATGGGGCGACAAAAGTCTCCGACCACTCCCGATGATGATTTAGTCCAGAGCAGTTTCTGAGGTGACACCAGCCCAAACAAGTGTTGCACCTTAATTGGGTGGACATATGGTGCAACCGGTTCTGGCAAACTGTACAGAACCATGGTCCGGGATTTAATTCGATTTCTGCACGGACCAATAGGATACGGAGCAGCAATGCCGGAAGATGTTGCTCCGTTTGTAAAAATGTGTAGTTGTTGTTGTTCATTTTAGGTCGGCGGCGGCGGCTTGAAGAAAATATCGGCGGCATCTAAATTAATAAAGTAATAATAGTCTGTTATATAGAAACCTGTCTCTATATAAGTTTTTTTCTGCAGAAAATGGACATTTATAGTAGTTTTCACTATTTTAATATTAGCACAATATAGTGTGGCAACTCTTTCTTAATTTGCCATAAGAATTTAAAATAGTGGCAACCCCGTTGGTGAAATTGGCGATTCCAATTTCAATCAGCGGCTACGTTTATACCGGTTTAGCTTTTGAGCCGAAAGAAGTCGGCGCCGGAGCGGCTTTTAAAATATTACCGGCGGCCAGTCGCCGCCGATTTGAGCCGTCTCGGCTTGTATCTTTGGTGCATAGGGCTTGGACACCTTTGCTCTACATACTAAATTTTATGTTTCAATCATGATGTAATAAGTAAGGTGAGAGCGTTTAGGCAATAACTGCAACAAACACAATATTTTATGTTTGTTTAGAGTATGGGTTTTGTCAAAATGAAATTTCTAAAATTGAAAAATAATAAATATTGGAAAGAAATTTTGTTGTGTATTTCACAATATTACATATAAAACCGGTTGTTGCATTTAAATTGTATTCGCAGAAGGACGTCTTATTGGTGCTTCATCTGATATTCATTTGGAACCCTTTTATCAGCATTTTCATTCATAATTTTTGATTTGAATTTTTTTTCGTTTGAAAACACAAATTTAATTTTTATGTTTATGTATTTTTGACAAAACCCACCCAATCACTTTTTACAATAAACAAACAAAAATCAGCTGCCTTGATGATTTCACCTTACTTAGTGCATCCTGGTTTCAATATTATAGATAATATTGAAACCATAATTTTTGAAAAATATAATTTTTGAATTATCTATTTGAATAGAAAACCAAAAAGTCCCCTTTCATGGGTTCTCAGTTAATTCGGGCATACTTAATTCCGTGTTTCTATAATACTTTGGCTAAGTGATTTTAAATAATTTAGTTAGTTAAGATATGTATTCTCGAGATTTATGGAGTCTTCAAAAAACTAATTTAAAATAACAGGACAGACATTCGGTGCGTGATTTTTTTTACTGCGAAAAAATAATGACGTAGTTTCTCAAATTTTTTAATGATCTATTCGACTATGCTATACCAACTTGCATATATACAACAAATGTCAATAGTTATATCCCTAATATACATATCGTCCCTGTTTTATTTATGAGTACTATGGCGATACTTTAGAAAAATATGCCTCTTCGCGGATTCGTTTACTAATATATTTAATACGTATTTTAAAAAATTAATCAATTTTTTACGCGCTTTAGCACAATTCAAAAAAACTCCACATAGGACTTTTTGGAAAACAGTTTTTATATTGAAAATGTTTTCCTATGTCGTGCACAGATTTGAAGATTTCTTTCGAAATATGACTTAAGAGACTTTATGGTTTTCAACTTCATCCATAAAATATAAATAAAGAACTAAAAGTCCCGGTTCCAATGATACAGTTAAAGGTGATGGGTATCAAATCTTTTCATGTATCGCGATTATTGTTTTTCGCACGATTTTAAATGTTATTACAACTTTTGTAGGGAATACAATTATTATTTTGCGATTCATCATTTGATTTTGAATTATTTTGTTTTAGAATATCAGTTAGATTTATACTAATAAATATATTTTGATTTATCTCAGAATTGCGACTTATTATCATAGCATCTGTTTATTCAAAATTTTAAATTGGTCTAGAAGTTGCAATTTCATTTTCAATTTGAAATTTAATTTTGTGGACTTAATTCACTCACACCAAATTTTATAAAAATTGGAATGATAAATAAAGCCTACTTCGTTTTTTTCATATAAGTACCGCAAGTGTTTTAACTAAGTTCCTATAAAAATAAGGATTGATTTGTTCGTCCCAAAAAATGATTTTAAGTTGATCAGTGCACCAAAAGGTGAGTTAGGATCCAATATTTACGGTATCAGGTTAACTGGTATAAGTAAAATAATATTATGACGCATTTATGATTTAAATCAATATAATTTGAAACACATAGTACTTTGTGCTAACTCCTAAACCAATAAAGATGTCTATAAATGCTTCGTGCACATAAATACAACCAGTAGAAGTACAAATTGCAATAATAAAAAAATCGAAATATTCCACGTAGTACTAATATTCAAAATAGGGACGATATGTATTATTATTTAAAAATATTATAATAAAATTAATTCATTGCATTCTTTTAAATTTAATTATCTTAACTTATTTTTTTCGGTTCAGTCTGTCTGTCACATACATATTTGCATATGTATGCATATGTATGTAAGAATTAAAATTAAATACTAAAAAGCAAACAATAAAAAATAACAATTTAATCTAGTTAGAGGGAAATCATAAGGTAGTTGTATAACAGATGTACAATATAAAAATTATTCCCAATTTATTGTAGTGTACTGTTCTATTTAGCTGGACAAATTAAATTTTAGCTTGAAACTGGACAAGTATCAGAAAAGCTGGACAATCAAACCAGGCTTGCAACCCTATACAGTTTGAGTATTTTCTAGATTAATCATAATTTTCCATTTATCAAAATAAGCCTTTAATTCATTAAGAGCAATTTGATGTTGGAGATAATATTAACTGCATACTTATGTGTCCGAGCAAAGAATGATACATCAACATCGGCGAATATTGACATAACGCTATTGGAAATTACTGGAACAATTGCTGCATTGGTGACAAACAAGAGCCCTGAGGGCAGCCAGCTGAAATATTAATTTCGATATTCATTAAAATATCTATTTTATTAAAAGTTTCGTATTATTTTAACAATTTCGATAAAAAACTTTGCCTTTTTAATTTGTATATTTAACCCATTGTGACATACTGAGTCGAATGCAGCTGTTATATCGAGTAAGACCATACCCGTTGATTTACAAATATTAGAATTATTTTTCAACAATTTTCTAATTTTTAATAAGGTCTGAGTAGTGTTGTTTTTTGTTCCGAATCCAAATTGTTGTGTAGATAGTATGTTATAATCATCAGTGAAAGCAACAATATTTTCCTTCAGAATTTTCTCAAGTGGGAAGATTTTTATTTATAAATTTGGTAAAACGTGGCCAACTTGCCTTGTTAAAATCTTCTTTTTTTTATACGAACACTACGGGCATTTCATGGTATTAACTTGATGTTATTGTTCATTTATAAAAAAAACGATACTTACAGCTTTTTAGATTTGATATTAATTCAAATGTAAAATCTTTTAATTTTTCAAATGAAAACCCATTATTATTGTTATTAAAATTATTGTTGATGGATTAAGTGAATTGTTGATTATAGTTCATTCTATATGTATTTGAACGATTATCCACACTTCGATTTGGAATATTTGGAAATTTATTGTTGTAGTTTGTATCATTATTAAATGATTGCATTCTTTTTCTAGGACTCTTTGGTTAAGATCGTTGTAGAATTTGTTTATATTTCTCTACTTGAACATTCAGGCGACATTATGATCAAAAAGAAAATACCATAAAAAAATAAAATACCGTAAACTTTTTTGTACATCAAAAGTAAGAAGAAAATTATGACTTTACAATAATGCAAGACTGTAAATACCTTAATAAACATTAATTTGTATATGTATATACAAACATAAAACGAATCTACAAACATAAAACGAATCTACAAACATAAAATGAATTTAATTAAAAATAAAACTTACAATGCAATTTAACTGCTCTCCAATTGATTGGTATGAATATTTTTTTACTTCGATTCCGTTATTTACTTCATGTTCATGGAAATTATGGGGTAATTTTGAATCATCGATAAATAACATTAGTTCAAATTTTGTTATTATCAAATAAGCAAAAAATACAGGATTGTAACTTATGTCCGAACCTCTTAAATTTAGAAACCCTAAAAAGAAAAAAATAGTCATTGTCATTAATATGTAGTTGTGCAAATTTTTTAAAGCAAAAGAAGTTGTTAAGAAATCAAAATCCGACATAAGATGAAAATCACAAAAAGTATTTTAAATATTTAAAAGTCCCAATACATAGTTTCGATAAAATATTTAAATTATTACCACAATATATATACAATTGTTCAATTCACAATTGATGGTGTATGTAGTAAACATTTTATTTATTAGTTTAAAATGTGAAATACATAAAATAATTTTAAAGTCATAGTTTAGGTAAACTATGTATAAAGTTAGTTAAGAAAATTTGAGTTTCTTTATGCTCAGTTTTTAATTGCTAAGTAATATGTAATTTGGCCTCGAAGGCTTTGTATTACTTGAATGAATAAATAAATAATTTCGGTTTGTTTGATTAATTTAATATTACTTGATTTTTTGACATTGTTATGTATGTATGCTTAGATTTTTTTGAGAACATAAACTTATGACTTGCTGCAAAGATCTGTTCACAATCTAGTAACACACAGTGGGGCAGAATGTAAATTTTTTGGAAATAAATCTGGCATTTCTAAACGGTTGATCCGATCGGGATTTTTTTGTTTTTCACCCAAATACAAAGATTTTTATATTTTCTGAAAGCGCTCGACGAGATCTTGAAAAAACATGCTTGGACATACTACTTATCTCTTATAATATCCGAGTTATAGGTATTTAAAAATTTAGTGATACAAAATTTACCATACCTTGGTCCGCCTTTTTTTGAATACCGGGCGTAATTTTGGACCAAATGGATTCAATTTTTTCTTGTTAGTTAGACAACAAAATTTCCAATAATATTCAGATCAATATCATTTACAGATCCAAAAATATACGTTTTTTAATTTAAAAATTCAAAAAATTTTAGATTTTTGACGTTTTTCTGCCCAAAATGTGTCTTAACTCTTTTATTAATAAAATAAAATTTTCTTTAAGAACATATAACAATTTTATAGTTTTCTAAAAGGTATCTTTACGCAGAACGCTTTGGCGTAAAAAACTTCCGAATATGACTTTTTTTTATCAAAATTTCAACTTTGGGCGACATGTTCTAAAATCCCAAACCTGGGATCAGAAAACTGAAAGCAGTTTTGGAAACCTCAATATGTTTTCTATTTACTCCAAAAGTATTTTCCCAGCCCTGAAAGAAATGTGGACCCTATGGGCAAAAATGTAAAAAATCCCATTTTTTGGGATTTTCATTCCTATTTTTGGGAATTGCGGGATGCCCTATGAGCTTTTCAATTTTTTTTTGCATTTTCTTATTTGCAATGACAAATTTAACAAGCGTTGAAGATTTCATTGAGTTTAGTTCATAAAACTATGATTTATATCAAAATTTTAATAGGGTCGCAGATAGCTACAACAATTTAGTCCATATTTATCCCTTAATATCTTTTTTAGTTAGATATGGAAATTCTCGACCCTTTACAAAAAATTTCAAGCCAATATCTCAATTACATTCAAAAATATGTTCATTTAAACCTGTATCCTTTAATTTCATATTTTTCATTTTTTAGTATTAAATATGACAGAACATGTTTAAATCTTATAATTGAAAGGTCCTATTGCTTATGCTTAAATTTTCAGAAATGTAAAACTATTTTTTACCTAAATTTTTTCGACAGATCATTTCGTTCTGTTTCGTTTATGATCATGTAGGTAAAAATATACAGGTAATGATAATTTCGATTCATTCACTAACAAGAAATATCAATGACTGAATTACAGGTTATAGTAATATAGTCCTAAATGTTAATAGGTAGACAGTTCGTAATTTTTTACTTTGGAATACCTGTATCGGAAATGACAAGAATTGGTATATAAGTAAACTTCTCAGATTTCAAAAGGGCCAGAAATAATTGAAGACATTTCAAATTATATAAAAACTACATATAGTAGAAAAGTAGACAAAACAGGCATATCAAAAATTGAAAACTTTTTAAAACTTTTTGATGTAAAAAGTAAGTCTGTGGATGGAAATCAAAAGAAATTTCGATTAAAATTTTGTAGTTGGATGGAAACTACTACGGAAATCTCAACTTACAACACATCAGCAGGAGCGCCCTGCAAGTCATACGAATACTTATGTTCAAGGTCAAAAAAAAAGAGGGTCACACAAAAACTTTTTTCAATCTCAAATGAGGAAATTGATGATACATTTAACGAAATGCTGAAAAAGGAAAACCAACCTATGGATGCCGTACATATTGCAACTATTCTTCCTAATGCATCACCAAAACGACTTAAGCGAATTGTGGAAAGTATACCAACTCCAACATCACAATCAAATTTTACTGAAGAGGAAGCAATAGCGCTTATGTTGGAACTGGATCTCAGTCGAAATAAGTACCAAATATTAAGGAAAGCTCTGCATGAAAAAGGACACAATATATTACTATCATACAAGGCGATCCAGGAAAAAAAAAACTATCCTACCATCACCTATTGCTATTAATGATGTGGAAGCTTGTATTGATATATCATCTTTGCTCGAAAACACAGCATCAAGAATTGTGTCAGACATTTCAGAAGATCAACTAAGGAAAATTCATAACTCTGATGTTGTCTTAATGTGTAAGTGGGGATGTGACGGTTTATCAGCACTTCCAGAATACAAACAAGCTTGTGGAAGTCGGACATTAGCAGACTACAAAAGTGTATTTATGTCATCATTAGTGCCATTACGAATTCGTTCATATTCCCTTAATCCATCATCGTCAAGCATCGGAAATTCATTTGAAGATATATGGATCAATACAACTCCGGGTTCAAAAAATTTTTGTAGACCCATTGGATTTAAATATATAAAGGAGTCAAAGAAAACAACAAAAGATTTAGTGGAATATTTAAAAGATGAAATAAATGCACTGGAGCCCATTTGCATAAAAATAAAGGAATTCTCTATTAACGTATCATATCAGCTAAGCTTAACAATGATTGATGGAAAGGTCAGCAATACCATAACAGAAACTTCTTCCTTCTGGAGATGCTCAATATGTAATGAGAAAAAGTCTCAATTCTCAAATATAAACAAAAGCAGAAGTATTAATGAAGAAGTCCTGTCTTTCGGAATTTCACCACTTCATGCCAGAATACGATTTTTGGATTACTTTTTACACATAGCATACGACCTCAAATATAGAAGTGTGCCAGAGAAAAGCAAAATCCAAGAAGAATTTAAAGTTCAGATGGGATTAAACATCGACAAACCACTTCCAAGTTGCGGTAGTACAAATGACGATAATACGGCGAGAAGGTTTTTTCATGATTTTGAAATTACTTCAAAAATAACTGGAATCGACAAGGAGTTGCTTCGAAGAGTTAACACTATTTTAATGACACTGAATAGTAAACATAAAATTAATGGAAATCGATTTGGGGAATATACATCTGAAATTTCTAAATTATTGTATCTCTGTATCCATGGAGGGAACTAACACCAATAGTACACAAAGTATTGTGGCATGGTCAAATAATAATTGAATCGAATATTCTTCCACTTGGAGAGTTAACAGAAGAAGCCCAGGAAGCGAGGAATCGAGATTTTAAGCATGTTCAACTTTTCAGCTCAAGAAAATGCTCCAGGCAATCACAGAATGAAGATATTTTTAATCGTTTACTTCTATCTTCGTTCTTTCAACTATGCGAAAAAGATGGATTTGTTATGAAACTCTATCATCTCAAAACGAGGAAGATTTAAAGGGCTTATATTACCTTCTGGCTATGTATACCGATATGACAGATTATTTTATAGAAAATAAGTAGTGTAAGGAATTAACTATATAAGTAGGTTATAAGAATTAATTGTATTATGTTTAAGATAAACAGTTCAAATAAAAAAGCTATTATACTCACTGATGATATTGTATTAAATTGTGTTTTACATTTCGGTGGGCGGGAAAGGTGGTTTGTGTGGGGTGATTTAGGTGTTGTTGTGCGTGGCTCATAATAAAATTATATTTTTTTATTGTATATTAACTAAATAATTTTTTAAAAATTGTCTAAATATTTTATTCAACACCAAATGTATGTTCTGTCATACTTAATACTAAAATATGAAAAAGATGAAATTAAAGGACACAGGTTTAAATGAACATATTTTTGAATGTAATTGAGATATTGGCTTGAAATTTTTTGTAAAAGGTCGAGAATTTCCATATCTAACTAAAAAAGATATTAAGGGATAAATATGGACTAAATTGTTGACAAAATCTTTATTTATGAACAAAACTCAATGAAAACTTCAACGCTTGTTAAATTTGTCATTTCAAATAAGAAAATGCAAAAAAATTAAAAACGTCAAAGGGTATCCCGCAATTCCCAAAAATAGGAATGAAAATCCCAAAAATGGGATTTTTTACATTTTTGCCCATAGGTCACATTTCTTTCAGGGCTGGGAAAATACTTTTGGAATAGAAAACATATTGAGGTTTCCAAAACTGCTTTCAGTTTTCTGATCCCAGCTTTGGGATTTTAGAACATGTCGCCCAATTTGAAGTTTTGATAAAAAATAGGTCATATTCGGAATTACGCAGTGGCAACATTTTCAAAAAATAGGACAAGTTTTTACGCCAAAGCGTTCTGCGTAAAGATACCTTTTAGAAAACTATAAAATTGTTATATGTTCTTAAAGAAAATCTCAAATTTTTTGAATTTTTAAATTAAAAAACGTATATTTTTGGATCTGTAAATGATATTGATCTGAAATTTTTTGTATATTATTGGAAATTTTGTTGTCTAACTAACAAGAAAAAATTGAGTCCATTTGGTCCAAAATTACGCCCGGTATTCAAAAAAGGCGGACCAAGGTATGGTAGATTTTGTATCACTAAATTTTTAAATGCCTATAACTCGGATATTATAAGAGATAAGTAGTATGTCCAAGGGCATCCCGCAATTCCCAAAAATAGGAATGAAAATCCCAAAAATGGGATTTTTTACATTTTTGCCCATAGGTCCACATTTCTTTCAGGGCTGGGAGTAAATAGAAAACATATTGAGGTTTCCAAAACTGCTTTCAGTTTTCTGATCCCAGCTTTGGGATTTTAGAACATGTCGCCCAATTTGAAGTTTTGATAAAAAATAGGTCATGTTCGGAAGGACGCAGTGGCAACATTTTCAAAAAATAGGACAAGTTTTTACGCCAAAGCGTTCTGCGTAAAGATACCTTTTAGAAAACTATAAAATTGTTATATGTTCTTAAAGAAAATTTTATTTTATTAATAAAAGAGTTAAGACACATTTTGGGCAAAAAAACGGCAAAAATCTAAAATTTTTTTAATTATTAAATTAAAAAACGTATATTTTTGGATCTGTAAATGATATTGATCTGAAATTTTTTGTATATTATTGGAAATTTTGTTGTCTAACTAACAAGAAAAAATTGAGTCCATTTGGTCCAAAATTACGCCCGGTATTCAAAAAAGGCGGACCAAGGTATGGTAGATTTTGTATCACTAAATTTTTAAATGCATATAACTCGGATATTATAAGAGGTAAGTAGTATGTCATGTTTTTTTTTTAAGATCTCGTCGAGCGCTTTCAGAAAATATCTTTGTATTTGGGTGAAAAACAAAAAAATGGCACGAGTTTAAAAATTTTACATGTCGTAGGTACCCTACCTTGAGCCGCCACAGATCCGTCCCTGGGGCATCTTCAAAACTTAAACTCGAATACTCCTTGGCTACGCTTACGCCAAATTTTATCCCGATCGGATCAGCCGTTTAGAAATGCCAGATTTATTTCCAAAAAATTTCCATTCTACCCCACTGTGAATTGTGAAAAGTGAATTGGTACAATGTACAACTTGATGGTGAATACAAAATAAACGAAACATTTCGTAAACGTTTTTACAATCTATAAAAAATTTTAAATCGTTTTGAATATGAGCAAAACAGAATAAAATACTTTTTAAGTGAGAAAGAGCGAAAACAAAACTATTTTATAAAAGAATCATTCAGTTGTGTTTGATTTCATTTATTTTTTTATAACTTTACCATACACCAAAAGTGGGTACGGTATTATGCGTATTAGGTGATGTTTGTAACACCCAAAAATATATATCCTACACCTTAAAGTATACCAATCGGCGTAGAATCACTTTCTGAGTCAATTTGGCTATGTCCATCTGCTTGTATGTTACAGGTGTCAATTTTTAAGATAATTTAATTAAATTTGGCACATACTCTTTTCTCGTCCATGCCCGACTATACATTCATAATTGTTATTATTACTGTATTTCACGTAGACATCTACAAAATTGAAATACAAATCTTCTTTTAATTTTACTCAGAATTGTAATGAGCAAAACATTCAAGAAATGTTTGTGAAAATGTTTTGATCCCATTGTTTTCTTTTCTAGATGGTTGTTTAGGTTCTGTTTCTGTTTTACTCACTGCTCACTACTCACTGGACTTTATAAACAGCTAAACGGCTGAACCGATTTTTCCAAAAATTTTACAATCTCTTCCTGTATATTTTAAAGGAACTATAGGCTACTTTTTACTTCAAAATGTCAAGTGGGAGACGTGCCACGCCTACATTCAAAATAAGTTTTCTCAGTTTTTGTATAGAAAACTGAGAATATTTTTGGACAAAATGGGCGGAATGGCTATAGTGAGCGTGGCAACTGCCATATTAAGAAAATATTAAATAAGTATATTTGAGAAAATATTTGAGAAAAGAAAATCCTCAAATTTTTGCCGGAATCGGACTAGCAGTATTGGCGTGGCACCTCCCATATAAATTCAATACAAAAATTCGCCTTTCAGAGGAACTATTTAGTTGCCAATAACTAAAGGTATGATTTTATAATGCCGATAACTTGTTTCTAATTATTATATTTATATTGAAAGATAAGCTGGGAGAACGATTTTCTTTTCCTTTATCGATATCCATGAACTAAAATACAATTATAATAACTAGAAAAACGTTACCTGCATTATAAAATCCTACCTTTAGTTATTAGCAAGCTGTAATAATGGACCTAAGAATTTTAAAATTTTGCACAAAGAACTTTAATATGCATCTAAAAATTTTAGGTAGTAAATTGGCGGATTACCAATGGGGGCGTTGCACCTCCCATATGAAAACAACAAAATATACAAAAAATCGTTTATCTGGAAAACTAATAAAGCTAGCTTCTTAAAATTTTGCACGAAGAACTTTAATATACATCTGAACATTTTAGAGAAAATAAGCGGACTTCCATTGGGGGAATGGAACTCACTATATTAATTAAATAGAAAAAATCGTATGTCTGCATAGCTTTTAGGGAAGCAAAGCATACTGCCATAGCTAGTATGTATATAAAATGAATGTGTATATTAGAGTGACCATAAATCACCCGGTGATGATTCAAAAATTTTTGAAAAATGTTAAAGAAATATTTAAATAAATGAAAATGGAGTAATGGTCTTGGGAATTTTTAATAACTTTTAAATTTTTCAACCAATTTTTGAGTTTTACATCTTTTTGAAATACCAAATCTATATACATTATGATTCATTAACGATAATATGTAAAATATTTATCTACTAGCAACATTTATCACATAATATCGAAAAATACGAAGTATGCTCCTACCGCGACCACGTTTTTGGAGCCAAATCTGCTGTAACTCTGGTTTACTAAAAGTAACAAGAATTATGTACATATATAAGTTTTGAAGTACAATATTATTTTTGTTTTCAGGTGCTTAGGTTGTTTCTCTTATTTAACGTTCTGGAGTTATAGCTTCATATGCCTAGAAGGAACTGGTATGCCTAGAAGGAACTATATACTACCTTTTTGATTCGGAAATTTAAATAGGCGAGGTGCCACGCTCATACAGATAATATAAGTATTTAAAGCCGCATAGGTCAGAAACTACAACAACTAGAGTCGCCAAATTTTGTATCAACCATTTCGACATCCACTTGATCACATGGGCAGGCTAGCTATAGTGGCACCTCTCATATAAACAAATCTTAAATTAGCATATATGAAAAAGTATAACAGCTAACGTCCTTAAATTTTTTGCACCTACCTTAGTATAATAATATACATGTAGATATTTAGGACAACAATTGGCGTACTATCAAGAGGGGCGTGGAACTTTCCATAGGAATTACATACTAAAGTTCGCTTATCTAGGAAACTCTGCGAGTTAAAATCTTGAAATTTTGCACGAAGACCTTTAACATATTTGACGGAGAAATAATATAAAATTTCGTTCACCTCAGAAACTATTAAAGCTAAAATTCTCAACATTTGTATAATAAATTAGCGGGCTTAATTTTAGGGGCAGATGCCTGCCATATGTATTAAAAACAAAAATTCGTTTTTCTAGGAAAATATTGAAGCTAAAATTTATCAAAATTTAGCATCGATGTGAACATTAAAGAGAATAATTAGCGGAATATCATTATGAAAGATTGGCACCTCCCATATGATTTTAATACAAAAATACATATATCTTAGAAACTATTAGAGCTAAAATACTAAAATTTTAATGTTAATATCTGTGTAATAAAATAGCGGACTAGATTTTATATGCGAGTACCGCCATATACATATGAATTAAATACAAAAATTAGCTTTTCTAGGAAACTATTGGAGCTTAAATCTACAAATTTTAACATCCATGTGAACCTTTTAAGAAATTTAAGAGGACCATCATTAGGGAGGATTGACACCTCCCATATAAATTAAGTAAAAAAATTCGTATATTTGGAAAACTGCTAGAGATAGAATCATCACTAAGAACTCTGACATCCATGATGGACTTTTGATAGGGGGATCCCACTACATGCATTAAATACAAAAATTCATATATCTGGGAAACTGTTATAACTAAAATCTTCATGAATTGTAATGTCTCTATTTTATTTAGGGTTGCCATTCGAATAAAAATTATTCGATTAATCGAGGAAAATTTTTGTTTTTTTCGAACAAATAAAAAATTTCCAATATAAGGAATAATTCGAAGAATTTTTGTCGAATAATCGAATATTTTTTAATTTTATTTATTCTTTATTGAATCTTTCTTATATAGAAATTTACAATAAGTATTAAAATCTTAACCTAAACTATAACTAACGTTATTATTGCCGCTGCAATTTCAACAAAAGTTCTCGATAATTTGATTATCTGGCAAAATCCAATGTTTCCGTTCTTCTCAGTCGTCAATAACCCTCAAATGACAGCAATTCCCTGGGAAGGGGATTTGGGTGATCTATTAGTTTCGACATGTAGGTTGAACATGAGAGTTTGATCTTCTCGCGTATTGTGGGGACATTGAGATCCCTATGTATATTACTATTGCGAATGTACCACGGGGCACCTGTTATTGACCTTAACAGTGCTGACTGCTTTCTTTGTCATTTTTAAACATTAGTTGAATGCCTTATAGCCATATCGGTTTTATAAATGTTTTGTACAGACGCACTTTGTACTCCAAGTCTAGAGCAGACCGTGGTCCAATTAGCCAGTACATTTGAGCTGACTTTAATTTTATCTGTGTAATCTTGGTTTCAATGTGGTGAGTCCATGTTAAGCTGCGATCAAGGTGGATACCAAGATATCTCACATAGCTTTGTTCAGGAATTTTTATATTGTTTATCTGTACTGGAGGACAATTTTCCTGTCTTAAAGTAAATGTAACGTGAGTACATTTTGTTGCATTGACTTTTATTTTCCCTTTGACCAGCCACTTTTCCAATTCGCCGATGTGAGATTAGAGTTGTTTAGAAGCTATTGATGGTTTTCATGTATACTTACAAAAGCGGTATCGTCCGCAAATGTAGATGTGTGAATCAGTGCGCTCGATGGTATATCTGCAGTATATAGGAACGGACCTAGAATACTCCCCTTGCTCTCGAAGGCCTTCCAAATAAGAGTAGTTATTCTATGCACTTGTTCAAAAGTGCTGAGCTTTCTTCTGAAACCAAACTGATGTTCAGGAATAATGCAATTATTGTTAAAGTGTATTATGAGGATATAACTTTTCAAAAGATTTTGAGAATATAGACAACAGGCTAATGGGACGGTATGATGTCACTTGAGTGACAACTTTCCCCGGTTTTGGTATCATAACATTCTCGGATACTTTCCATGAGGAAGGGAAATATCCATACGTAGCATCGTGTTAAAGATGATAAAAATAATTCTTAGTGCTGAATTGGGCAGGTTACTTATCATTGTGGTAGTAATTTTATGCTTAAATTTTTTGACGTATTTCTTGCCCATTCACCATTCTGGACCCATATGCAATAGGGCATTGCATATTCTTAACTGCTTTCCAGAGACTATATTTTGTTTTCTTAGTAGGGTCTAAGTTTTTGACATAATTTCACAAATTAGATTCCTTATTAGTTTTTAAGGCGATGTAACGTCTTCTTTGGCACTGATTAAGTGTGAGCTAACATACATTTTATACTTTAACCAGTTCGTCTTTTTGTTAGGGAAACAAGAGCAATAGTTTTCCAATTTATTTGGGGTTTCTAATATCGTTAAAAATTAAGGCGATTGGCCTGACGAGAGGTCCAGTGAAGGGATCATTGAAGTAAATTCTCGTTTTATATTTTTGTTTACAGCAAAGTAAATTCGATCGGGAATCTTATTGAGGTCTGTAGGCCAATAGGTAGATTGGCCACTAGATATGGCATCTAGTATGTTATGCGATATTGCTTTTAGCAATTGTCTGCCTTTAGGAGTAATAAGGCGAGAGCCCCAAATGTATGTTTTGTATTACAATCATCAGCTGCTATGAATATTGTGTCAAGAGTTTTAAAGTATTCGAGAAACTGCTCTCGATTAACATTATACCTAGGAGGACAATATATTGAAGATACTCTAACTCTACTATCAGGTATATTTATAGAGGTAGCTTGGATATGGTACATTTTATATTTTGGCATTGGAAAATGTCTTCTTTGATTCTGCATTAATTGCTGAAACATATTTTGCATGTTTGCCATGAAACTGTTCATTGTTTGAATTAGATTCTCAATAGAGCTTTGTTTCGGGTGCGGGTACACCCTCTTTTAATGCATCTGCAAATTTTTATTATCCTTATTTGTATGACTTCTATATTGGACACTAGAAGTTTGTTTTGCATTAATTTGGGTAACGGAACCCTCTTTTGTCGTATGGGCATACGATTTATTCTGATTACTTTTATTTGTAATACGTCCATATTGAGCAGTAGAAGTATTAGGAAGGTTGGGGAAGTTAGAAGCTTTATATTGAGCATATAAAAGTCTTCTGGCCTTATTTGATTGTTAGATGTGTAGATATACTGGACATCTGCGATAGTTTGCAGTGTGATTTTGACCACAGTTACTGCATTTTCTTTTATTGTTATCTGTTTTTGGGTAGGGACAATCTTGGCTTTTATGGATGTCTCCGCATCTCACAAAAATCAATAGATTGGTGGTAGGTTCACGCAAATACAGGGGAGGTGGCTTGAAGTCTTTTAAAGGCATGGATGGTACTTTTTTACTTTCTTGGTTATCAAGGAGTGGATTAGGTTCTAATTCTGAAATCCTAGGGCTGAACTTACGTTTTATATAAGTGACATAACGGTCCATTTCCGTTTGGATCTTTTCCGTTTTATGCGAGCTCAATGTATTTGGAGTATTTTTTGGTATGGCACCAGTATTCTTTGACATTGGGCTTGAGTGACTTTCCTTTTTATTAATGGTTTTTATAGTGTGTGGTATTGTTCACATTAGCATTACTATTTACATCAACCATTAAATCATTTGTTTGTTTATCTATTTTTTCTTTTTCGTTGTCTTCCACACAATTGCCTTGTTTTGGCGCACTTGAGAGAGATCTCTAGTTTGTTGTTGTTTTTGAATCTGTTGTTTGTTTATTTATTTTTTCTGTTTCGCTATTATCTACTCAATCGTTTTGTTTTGGCGCACTTGAGAGAGGAGACCTCTCGTTTGTTGTTGTTCTTACAATTAAATAGTTTTTTGAAAATTTGTATGAGCTGCATTTTTTAAACTTTGATAATTGAAATCTTATTTGACAATGTATGTCAAAATTTAGAAATTCTAATTTATCATGGAGTTCATCGTAATAAGAGATCTTCAATGTCTATTTTTTCCAAAAAAACGAATAGCATCTCAAAAGATCTGTTATAATTGAAACAAACCTTTCAATTTATAAAAAAATATATTTTGCAATATTAAAAGTGTTTTAGAAGTGATTCTATGAATTGTAAATGCTTGCAGTAAGTGAAACAGATAGTTCCTAATGCAAGGCATACAATCATTTGATACAATTTGGAAGGTTTGTTACGAAATTGCAAAGTGTGTAGGATTCCTTCAAGAAGTTATGAGTTGAATGTAAGAAACATCAAAATGTTTTGATATTTTTCCAAGTTCTACAAACGGGTCGCAACATAAAAATGCTTGCAGTACAACATTATTCTATTTTACTCTTCATTTTGTGGAGACCGCAGAGCATGTAATAAAAACAATAAAAAATAATAAAAAATAAATTTTAATAGTTTTACTATTAAAATTTTTATTTATTATATAAAAAAGAAAAATTTTGCAATACACGTTACCACCTTGATTAAAAACTTTGTTTTACAAAATAAAGTTATATTAAGAAATTTTTTTAAAAACTGGACCATTTGTGTGCAATATACGTAACTTGGTTGTTAACAAAGGTCGCATCGTGTATTGTGCTTGCATAAAAAACCTGTTTATATAAAATTTAGTTGCTATACTGGTATTTTGAAGCGAGTTATGTACGTTAAAGTCTCTTTATGATGAGATCTTTATATTGATTACACTATACAACACTATTTTTGGGGGGCGAAAAATTCCTTCACAAAATGAAGGTATGCCATTAGTGTATTCAAACCCCCGAAGCATTTTTCGCTATTTAAATAATTAAAACATGAAAACTTTAAACTATAATATTTAAAAAAAAAAAAAAAATTTAAGATTTTTTTAGACATTCGGTATAAAAAGGTGGGGGAAAATATTTTAATTTGAAAATAAGTAATTGCATGTTTTAGAAATGTCAATGACAAATGTAAAAGTTTGATACATATATTGAATATTTTTAACATAAATTTTGAGACTGTAGAAGAATAGACAAAAACGCGAATATAAAAGAAAACACAAAAAATATGTTTTTAAAGTGAATTCTGAAAGTATTTGTAAAGTTTTAATAAACTTACGTGTTAAAAGCGCAACTTTCAATGACTGATAATATAAAAGTTTAACCTACCAACGCCGAAGGGTTTGGCTTTAATATTCTAATCTAGTACTTTAAGTTATCATGAGAATTTTTCACCCCCTAGACCATAACCCTCAATTTGTTGCATAGTGTTATTGGCCGGTCCTCATAATATTTATACATTTATAATTTTATTGTCATCCGCGCTTTTATAAGCCAGTTATCTGCGTTATAGTAATTTTCTGAAGGGAACTTTATATGTTGCTAGGTTAAATCGTAGATATTGCCCATTGTGTGTTTTCAATAGATGATGGACGGCTAGATCTAATATTTCGATTGGGTCGGAAACGGAATTACAAATACAATTATTATTTGAAAAATACTTGTATATTTGTTATCAAAAACTTAAGATCTGAATATCTATTAGTATCATCTTAGGATTATCTTAGGATTAAAAAAACGAGCATTTTAGACAATAAATATTAAAAATAACATTATTTTTGTTTTATTTCACTTAGTTTCTTTTTCCTCATTTGTATATTTTGTATGAAAAATTTTCGGTTTTGAGGGCGGTGGAATTTCCCTTTTTTATCCCCCCGTGAATCCGCGACTAGTCTAGGTTGTTATATTACAATATTTTTTAACTTAGACAAGACAATATATGTTAAAAAGTGTTTATTGACAAGGTCCAAATCGAAAAATCGATTCGTGGTAGTCTGTCAGATTACCACGTTAGTCCCATTAAAACAAATAATTTAAAATACAACAATTTGTATCATTATAAAATAAATATAGTGAACCAATGAAACCTCGCATTTAAAATCATAGTATGTTCGTTGGTAAAGGTATTTTCAGACTACAATACCGAGCATTAATACTTGTCAAAAATGTTTGTATCATAATACAATTTTCTAGTCTAAAAATAATTTGTAATTTGATTTTCAAAAATATTACTGATTTTTTTGCCATTCGGTCGGTATTCATACATTTTTAAAACAATTCAAAAACTTTTATATAACAATTATATAAATTTTCGGTATGTATTTTATGAATACAATACAAACAAAAAGTGTAAAATAACGAAAAGTGCATAAACAATTAAAAATTGGATAAAAAATATTACAATTATAGTGTAAACATAAAATGGAAATACCTTTAAAAGCACACATTTTAATTACAAGCTATTTTTTTGAAATACGAACCCATGCTCGCCAAATACACGCTACGGTTAAAATTATGCATGTTTCACCCAAATATTAACCAGTTCATTAAATATTAATATTAAATATTTATATCTTATGCGTAATAAGATTAGGAAAAAAACAAGTAGGAATTCTATATTCGGCTCTGTGTATACGAATTTTTATCAATGGAGTCCCCTTTTATGGGTTCTTTTGGAGAACGACATAGTACCGTTTTAATGCAGGATCTACATGCAATTTCATGTATTTAGGTTCAATATTATAGAAATTTCAAAAAGTACCATTTGAAGAACGAAAAACTAATAATCCGGGCTCTTCATACTTATTTACACGTTCCTAAATTTAATATTATAGAAAATTCAAAATGTGCCTTTTGAAGAACGAAAAGGTACGAAAAAGTACCAATTTTACTGCATTTAACAATACGAAATATTCTTATTTTCTTATTTAGTAAAAAATATTTTTTTAATTAATTTGACAATTAATTTTTGTATGTTGAAATTTAAAATTGAACAAAGTTTGGTATTGAAACTGAAAAAATTATTTAAAATAATCAAATTTTCTATTTCTTTATTAAAAGTCCGAAAAATATATTAATTAAATGTTTACTGATAAGATGTAGGCAAAATAAATTGAAAAGTCCCAATTTCTTATTAATCTTTATGGGTTCTCATCTTATCCGGGTTCAATATCAAAGAAAATTCAAAAAGTACCTTTTGTAAAACGAAATAGTACCAAACACATATATCAACAACAATCAAATACAGGAACATTGTATCACAGAAAATAGATATTTGATTTATTTTTTTTTTCATCATAATGACGGGACGCTTTCGCATAGACTTATACGCATTTTGAGAGCAAATTTTTTCCCAAGTATCTGAGAATGCTGAGCCACAGAATTTTTATATAACAAGGTATCACCTCCTATCGCTTTTTAATTTCCATCGGGGCATTGCAATGTACATCGACATTGAAGTTGTGTACCAGTGCCAGCAACCACCAGACACCGAATTTAGCTGTCTCTGGGTCAAGATCAAAGTCAAGATACACTATTTGCACTTCGGGTTTCTTCATAGAAATCCAAATACGGAAATGGATACTACCATATCAAGCTTCGATGCCCTTTCCGATTCTTCTCTTCTTACTTCTCGTTCTCGGAACTTCGTCTCACAACCAGTTACGAAACGTTCAGTTTTTAACTACGAAAAGGCTCGTTGGGCTGAGCTCAACGTATTCTTTCGCCAATTTAATTGAAAACATTGTTTCCTAAACAATAATGTCAATGCCATTGCGAAATTGGTTGAAAATATAATTATGATGGTAATGAAAATATTAATTCCTTCAAAAAAATCGTCGATCTATGCAAAAGTCTTAGTTTAAGAGCAGAAGAGCAAAATTGCAATCTGATCCAGAGAGGGAGCTTTCAGAATTTGGCGGAAAATTAAAAACGCCCAAGCTGACACGCTGCGCAAAAGGTGTGCCAAAGTACTTAGACGCGAAAAAAAGTTTTACAAGCAGCGCTTTCGTGCTAAGGTTCTTGCTGCTTCTAGTGGCAACAATACCTTTTGGTCGTTCGTAAAAAAGTGTAAAGGATAATGCTAGTACTTCAATTCCGACGCTTTTCATGGGCGATCAAACATTAACCGACCCGGTTGATAAAGCTAATCTTTTAGCTGAGCTATTCGCAAATAATTCTTCTTACCTGAAAGCGATCAACCACTGCCCGAGCTCGAAAGGGTATCAGTAACTATGCCTAATATGTTCTTTCGAGTGCGTGCCGTAAAAAGGGTTTTAAGCGAATCTCAGCATAAATAAGTCGCATTTACCTGATGGCATACCGGTACTGGTCTTGAGGCAGTGCTCATCGACGCTAGCTCGTCCATTAGCTTTTCCGCATCCTGTACCATGCCGGAAAATTTCCTACATGCTGGAAGATTGCTAATGTCACGCAAATTCCTTAAAAGGAAGAGGCAAATAACCTTGAAAATTATCGCCCAGTTGCAATTTGTTCTGCACTTTCCAAAGTTACAGAAAGTATGGTTAATTTCCATATTATAAAATATCTAGAGACCAACAATTTACTTAACGACCTCCAGATAATGTTAGTCCATCTATATTTATGGGTGGTGTAAATATTAAAGAATCAGAAACACTTGATGTTTTGGGCATGCAATGAACTAAACACATTTTCCAGCTGTCGAAAAAAGCATTCCAGTGTTTTGGTTTTTCGAAACGGTGTAAGACATACTTCACTCCACCTGATCTTCTTACTATATACACCACTTATGTCCGACCGAAAATGGAATACAACTCCCATTATGTGCCGGGGTGTATTTCACTGTTCTATCGATACTATAATAAAATGTGTTCCTCTGAAATTAGGGAACTCGTTCCCGATACCCGTATATTTTTACGTAGCACACGACTGTATTCAATGACACACATTTGTGGTCATTCTTCAGCCGTTGTTCGTATGTGGAACAAACTTCCTGCAGAAGTATTTCCAGCCACTTTCGATGTGAAAAGGTTTAAATCTGGGCACTACATGTAAATGTTATAGGCACTATAACTAAATGTTATAGAAAGTTTAAAAAGTGCATATTGACAATGACCAAAAAGTGCCAAAATCGAGTCAAAATTTCCAAAAACCTTTTTACCAACGTTTTTGGAACCATTTATAATTTTGAATAATTTTACAAAAACAGTAGATGTTCAGTAGCATGAATGCTCTTTATTACGAATGGCCAATGATACGAAGGGCAAAATTTTTGCATTTTATACTCTATAGTACAAACAGAAGCACAATTTTTCTATTTTTAAGTTTTTATTATGTTTTTACTTCAGTATTGTGAAGCAATCATTATAAGCATTTTGTGTTTTAACTGTCCTTAAACGCATTTTTCGAAATGAACATTTTCCAAATTAACTATTATATTTTATTTGATTGAAATCTTAATGACCCATTAGAATAAATTTAATTCTGTGGTAAACAATGAGGAAAGTATTTCATTAATTCGTGATAATAACTCTGTTTAGAACAATGTTGAAGTCTTAAAAAAGCAGATATTGAAAAGACTATATAAGCATTGAGAATAAATTTATAGAATTCAATAAAATTTTTGCATGTAAATCAGAGAGAGTTAATGTCAAAATGCGTGTGAAAGTTAGCTCCGTTTTCCAATGTTAACAAGTCTGTTATGTTAATAACATAAATCTCGCTCAGAGAGTGCTAGGTTAACATAGCTGAGCTATTTCAGCTCAATTAACGTTTCATGAATAAAAAAGTCAAAAAAAATAGTATAACCGATTTTTCAGATTGAATATAAATATATAATACTAAATTATTCCTAAACAAAAATTAAACATACTTCAGATTTCTTAAGTTTTATATAAGTATCATTTCAGAAATGTACTCTTTAAGAGTATAAAGAGTACATTTCTGAAAAGTTTTAAGCTCTTACTTTTCGTCCAGCATGGATTAATCTGCGCACAATATATATTATATATATTCCGATTTTTATGTTTTATATATGTAGGTCTCATTTATAAAAAAATTTAAATTTTAAAATTTTCCGATATTCTCAGTTTTTAAATAAATTCTAAATATTAATACACATCGCTGAAAATTTTTGAGATGAATTGATTCTCAAATTTTTGTATATGCCCGATTTTTTAATTTTTATATCATATTTGATCAGAAATTATGAATAATATTATTTTTGTTAAAATTGTCTTAAAATTTACCAATTTAATCTTAAAAATGTTTAATTTTTGTTTAGGAATAATTTAGTATTATATATTTATATTCAATCTGAAAAATCGGTTATACTATTTTTTGACTTGACTCAGCTATGTTAACTTAGCACTCTCTGAGCGAGATTTATGTTATTAACATAACGACTTGTTAACATTGGAAAACGGAGCTAACTTTCGGAACTAACTTCACACGCATATTTAACGTTAGGCCCGATCATTACAAGAAGTCGGCAGTGTTATTTAGACTTTAGTAAAACTAAGTTTTTTCTATATAAAACATTTAACGAGGCAAAATAATAGAAGCATTTTCAATAGCGTTCATTATTGGGTCAAAAGAGGAGCAGGTGCAATTTCATCAAATTATATTGTTGCGTGCGCACAAACTTTACATGGACAAACGGACAGACAGACGGACATAACTAAATCGACTCAGAAATTGATTCTAAGCCGATTGGTAGTTTATATTTGTTGAAAATTTTAACTGTAGTTTTTAACTCAACTATGCTGAAATTTTAAATATACATATTTATGTAAATATTGGTATGACAATTTAATAGAATGTTGCCAAATTGTCAAATGTAAAATAAAAGCCATTTTATAAATAAACTTATACATTTTGGTTAACCGGTGTATACATGGTCTGTCAAACTTGTTTTCTAGAAATCAAAATAAATTTTTGATTAATTTCAAACAACTTATCTTAGTTGTTTTAAATTTCTTTAAAATTTTATAAGATAACATAATCATACGTGTGTATAAATTTTTATACGTACATGCAACTTCATCCAATGCACTAACTACTAATACTTCACAGTTCTTTTCATTCATTTTATTTTTTACTTTTTCCCATTTATCAGCAACAGATTCGCCTGTAAGTTTCAAGTCTAATATTACTATGGGATTAGATGTCGGCTTTGGCTGATCTGCTCCCCATACAAGGTCAATAAGATTATCTTCAACAGGTATTAGTGAACAATCTAAAATCAAATATTATTTAACATTCGATGATATTTACATATTAAATAATCTTACCTGTGGCCAATAAATCCTTCTCTATAGGCTTCCATACGCGATATGAATACAGCTTAGGATCAACACCTACCGCACTTCCTTTAGGTATATTCTTAGACAGCCAGATCCCTATGCTTGGGGTCGTAGGCAGACCATCTTTCATAAGTGTCCAATTCTTATCTAGTTGCTTTAAAGCTTGCTGATAGTATCTACCATCCGTCCAAAGCAATGCCTTGTCCATAGTGATAACAGCTGTACCAGCAGATCCGTCAAACCCAGAAACGTATGATCTTCGCTCATCATGTTCACAAATATACTCACTCTGATGTGCATCATCTGAAGGCACAATATAAGCAGCTATTTTCAATTCCGGATGTAACGGCGGGTTTTGCATTAACTTGCGCAATTTTAGCAATATCTCAGTTGTGTCCTTCATTATGCGCACTAGAAGATATGGTATAACTTATTCAACCAACAATCTTTCTGGTAACTAATTTTATATACGATTAACTTACTCGAAGTTTGCTTATCTCTTTTTCTATAGGTATAAATTATTATTATTATGAATATTTAACGGTTACAATCAAGTGCTCTAGTAAAAATAGATTAGTGCAAAGTCAGAACAATAATAACAAGTTGCCCTATTCATAAAAAAATATATTCAATACAATTGTTTTAACATAAAATTGGTTAAGGGCTCTTCAGATGATCACACTTTACGTACGACAAACACAGGGTATACTATGTGCGACAAGTATAATGAAAAAGTAAAATGAAGTTCCACCCGTACAACAAAAAAGATAATAAAAGTCGTATGATTTATATTTTGTGTGTTTACACGATTGGTATAAAACAATAAAAAAAGTCAGATGGGAACATCTCTTTCAGTCTTTTTATATGTGTCTACATAAATATTTTTAGTTAATAGTTTAAAATATTAGTTGAATAAATAAAAAAAAAAATAAAATACATCCCTGATCTAATGCGACCTGCACGTTTTTTAAATAATTTCAAAAAGGAAGAGAGCCATACGACTGTCAAATTTTCTATCCGTATTCTCTGTGAATTTGTGATGGTTTCAATGCATATTGCATTTACACGATCCCATCCGTAATCTTCTACATAAAATTTTGATAAATCTTATTACTTGTGTGATCGTGTAAAGCCGGCTTCAAGCAATTGTTTTAACCAGGGTACACTAAACAGGTATATGCATCACTACAACAATACAAAAACAACATGTATTTTGTTTTTGTAATTGTATGAGCTCAATGTCAAAATAAATTAAAATATTTTTTGATGTTTGTCTTTTAAAAAAATTCTTAATTTTATTTCAAAAAACATGCAGAGATTTTAAATGGAATTTTAAGGGATATGCATGTTTATATACTTATATTAAGATGGATGCTATTGGTAAATGTTACAGAGGAATTGGAAGAGGACCTGAAAAAAGCAAGATTTTGGAATAACCTGATTTGTGCCACGAAATTTGTATCTTTAGCTACAAAAGTTTGGCAAACGAAAGTGGGCGAAAACGGGCGCAATACTAAAGATTGTTGATATCTGAATTGGCCTGATTTGTGCCAATAAAGTTGTGTTGTGGCTACCAAAGTGTGGCTAAAGACAACAGCCTTCTCAACGTGCGCAATACGGGGGATAGTTGATATCTGGAATGACCTGATTTGTGCCATTAAAGTTCTGTTCTAAACGGATGAAGTTTGGCTAAAGACAGCGGACCTCAGAAAGGGCGCAATGCGGAAGATGGTTGAAATGTATTTTTTGTGCAAACAATATTTTTTTTTTTTTAAACTAAACATTTTAAATTTTTTTATTATTAAAATTTTATTTTGTTTCAAATAAACAAAAACATATTTTGACAGAGAAGGTATGCAAATAAGAAAACAAAAAATTATCAGCTGTTCGATTGCATATACCTGTTTAGTGTACACTGTTACTACTATTGCTTTTTACAATAATTTTCTTCATATTACACCCTGTAACAATTTTGAATATAGCTTTCAAATATGGAAAAGTTGATAAGCATGTGAAAATAGATTACACTTTTAGCAATTTTTGTGTACTCCTATTTTTATGTCCTTATAAAAGGATTTCAAAATTAAAAGGGCTACAACAAATATTTATAATATTTATATGCATTTAATGATGCTAATATTGGTGTCAAATGGAAGCTGGTAATCTGTACAATCTATCTACTTTTAACTACTTTTTGTGACAAATTTTCTTTAAGATTTCCAATTCTTTCTTGATGATTTGAAATAAATTATATTATTTCGAAGCAGAGGAACTCACCTTCATTTGAAATTAATATTAATGCCAACTTTTTAAAATAAATTTGGAATTCATATTTTTAAAATCGATTGTCTTTTTAAACTTTAAAGTCCTTTAAAGAGCCGATTATGAAAAACTTAGTACACAGAGTTAATACTAATGGTCCACAGTTTCTTGTATACATAGATTTTTTCATGTTTGAGAAAATAACTTTTGCACGGTTTATAAACAAAATTATTATTTTCACTTCTTTCACTTTAATTCCATGTTTAGTTCTTCTCAAATATAAACCATTACTGTTTTTTGAAATGCTTTTCTATATAAAGAAATTTCTGTTTTAAGATTTTCAAAGAGTTTTAGAATTTATACGTTCCCTTAAACACTAGTTCAACTATAACTGTTTTTATTAAAAAAAATATTAAGAAAGAAAATTTTAATAAAAATATTCAATTATGTAGAAAATATATAGTAATTTTACTGCTAAATAAGTAAAATTTTATTTTGTTTCAAATAAACAAAAACATATTTTGACAGAGAAGGTATGCAAATAAAAAAAAAAAAAAAAAACAAAAAAATTATCAGCTGTTCGATTGCATATACCTGTTTAGTGTACACTGGTTTTAACTAGGGTTCTATAAATCGACTTTCGAATAGGGTTCTATAAATCGACTTTCGAATAATCGAACAATAAACCTTTTGGCGAAAAAAGTCGAAGTCGACTATTTTGTTCCAAAGAAGTCGATAACTCGACTAAGTCTATGAAAAAGTCGAAAAGTCGACTATGTAAATAAAAGTCGAAAATAGTCGGAAAAAGTACGCACATAAAGAACACAACACGACGAAAAATAAAACAAACCGTAACAGCTGTTTTATCAAAATAAACTTTTTTTTTGGTGTGGTGAGTTATTTTTGTTTACAAATATGTGTTTCTGCACGTGAAAAAGACGCAAAAACTCGTTTTCATTATTTACATTTTCAATATCAGTTTATGCACGTGGAAAAAATTCAAAAAAATTGATTTTCATGATTTACATTAAAAAAAAAATAGTTTTGATCAATTAAAATATGTATATAAATGTGGAAAGGAACAAATCTGATAAAAATAAATATATTTGGGATTATATCATTACAGAATGCCTTTTAATAAAAAACATTCAAAAAATGTTAATATAGCCGTATATATACAAAATGATATATAACTGCTATCGGACGATCTTGTGCACGATAAAAACCTATATAGAACTTTAAGTTGGAAGTGTAGAAACCGGATGGCATAAATTTTTTTCCGGATTTCATCGTTCTAGGGTGTGTACTACAACAACAAACTTTTTTTCACAAAAAATGTTATTATGGCCGTATATATAAAATGATATATAACTGCTATCGGACGATCTTGTGCACGATAAACACCTATATAGAACTTTAAGTTGGAAGTGTAGAAATGGGATGGCATACATTTTTTTCCGGATTTCATCGTTCTAGGGTGTGTACTACAACAACAAACTTTTTTTTACAAAAAATGTTACTATGGCCGTATATATAAAATGATATATAAATGCTATCGGACGATCTTGTGCACGATAAAAACCTATATAGAACTTTAAGTTGGAAGTGTAGAAATCAGATGGCATAAATTTTTTCCGGATTTCATCGTTCTAGAGTGTGTACTACAACAAAATTTTTTTTTACAAAAAATGTTACTATGGCCGTATATATAAAATGATATATAACTGCTATCGGACGATCTTGTGCACGATAGAAACCTATATAGAACTTTAAGTTGGAAATGTAGAAATCGGATTTCATAAATTTTTTTCCGGATTTCATCGTTCTAGGGTCTGTACTACAACAACAAACATTTTTTTACAAAAATGTTATTATGGCCGTATATATAAGAAGATATATATAAGTGCTATCGGACGATCTTGTGCACGATAAAAACCTATATAGAACTTTAAGTTTGTAAAAAAAAGTTTTTTGTTGTACTACACACCCTAGAACGATGAAATCCGGAAAAAAATGTATGCCATCCCATTTCTACACTTCCAACTTAAAGTTCTATATAGGTTTTTATCGTGCACAAGATCGTCCGATAGCAGTTATATATCATTTTATATATACGGCCATAGTAAAATTTTTTGTAAAAAAAGTTTATTGTTGTAGTACACACCCTAGAACGGTGAAATCCGGAAAAAATGTATGTCATCCGATTTCTACACTTCCAACTTAAAGTTCTATATAGGTTTTTATCGTGCACAAGATCGCCCGATAGCAGTTATATATCATTTTATATATACGGCCATAAGTACATTTTTTGTAAAAAAAAAGTTTGTTGTTGTAGTACACACCCTAGAACGATGAAATCCGGAAAAAAATTTATGCCATCCGATTTCTACATTTCCAACTTAAAGTTCTATATAGGTTTTTATCGTGCACAAGATCGTCCGATAGCAGTTATATATCATTTTATATATACGGCCATAAGTACATTTTTTGTAAAAAAAAAGTTTGTTGTAGTACACACCCTAGAACGATGAAATCCGGAAAAAAATTTATGCCATCCGATTTCTACACTTCCAACTTAAAGTTCTATATAGGTTTTTATCGTGCACAATATCGTCCGATAGCAGTTATATATAATTTTATATATAAGGCCATAATAACATTTTTTGTAAAAAAAAAGTTTGTTGTTGTAGTACACACCCTAGAACGATGAAATCCGGAAAAAATTTATGCCATCCGATTTCTACATTTCCAACTTAAAGTTCTATATTTGATCAAAAATATTTTTTTAATGTAAATCATGAAAATCAATTTTTTTGAATTTTTTCCACGTGCTTAAACACATATTGAAAATGTAAATAATGAAAACGAGTTTTTGCGTCTTTTCCACGTGCAGAAACACATATTTGTAAACAAAAATAACTCACCACACCAAAAAAAATGTTTATTTTGATAAAACAGCTGTTACGGTTTGTTTTATTTTTCGTCGGGTTGTTTTCTTTATGTGCGTGAATTTTTGACATACAGACGATATTCAGTGAATAGTCGACTTCGACAAAAAGTCGATTGTTCGATTATTCGAATTTATAGAAATCGATTTATAGAACCCTAGTGTGGACCGGCATTTGTTAATAAAAATAATTTTGAAGAAATAATGTTCGTGTGACTGCCGGTTTTATTAGTTTTTTTTTTATTTTTAGTCGCCGTCGCTGATAATTTTTGTCGTCGTAGGTCTCTGGTGCGTCATTGAGATATTTGACTTGGCGGAAAAAATAATTTTGTATTATAGAAATAATATTTAAAAATGGATATAAGTGATATTAGGAATAAAGATGAATTTTCCGAAATTGTTATAAGTGAACTTAAGGCTTTCGGAGTGAAATATCAAAAGGAAAAAAAGAAAAAAGATATTCAGGTACTACTATTTATTTATATGTGTATTAAATTACTATTTCAACAAACTAAAAATATTAAATTTAGAATAAAACCCAGCGAAAAAACATATTTCGTACACATTTACATCTTTTGGATTTAACAGATGTTATTCTTGCAAATGGAAGAGTTGTTCAAATACCATCATTTGTTGCAGAGGCATGTAATCGAATACTAGAACAAGTAGAAACGGAAGGCATATTTAGAAAAGCTGGATCTTTCGTACGACAGAAGCAAATTCGGGTAATTAAAATATTTTACAAGTTCTTTTTTGACATGTAAATTTATCATTAAATTAACAGGTCAGCCTTGAAGCGGGTGAAGACTTGGGTAAATCTCATCATGTAATAGATACCGCAAATGTTATCAAATACTTTTTTCGCGAACTTCCGGAACCGGTTATTCCTAAGGCTATACAAGAAACCCTTCTTCGAAGTTTACTAGTTGGTGAAAATTACGTGAAAGCCATACTGTTAGCATGTTTGCTATTACCGCCACTAACAATAAACACACTATCGTTCTTTATGCAATTTCTATACACCGTGTCACTTAGTGAACATCTCAATAAAATGACGGTTGAAAACTTAGCCATTATTTTTACTCCCAGTCTTATGCCATTTCCAAACATTAACAGTCATCGTTTTAAGAATCATGTTAAAATTGTTCAAATTCTTATAGAAAATGCTAATGCCATTGGGACCATACCAAAAAATATAGAAAATAAGCTACAGAAAACTGTGGTTACAGAGATAGCTTCATTAAATCAATCGATTCCTGATGCAGTAGAAAAAATAAGAAGTGAAATCGGATTAAAGTCAACATCAGCTAAAAAAAAGAAGAAAAGACGCAGTGGTTCGCTAACCCGTAATTGTGTTTTATTCGAAAACGTTTAATTAAACATAATATTTTTTTACATAATTTATAGAAATGTTTAACGGTCTGAGGAGAATAGTTGGATCGGCTATGGGAAGTTCGGAATATTTAGACTCTACGCCTAATGAAAATTCACATGTCGCCAAATTAAAAAGAAATATACACAAAGAAAATGAGGATTATAACACAACACCCTGTTGTAAAGATAATAAGAAGCGAAAACTTGGTGATCCTGTCTCTACGCTCACGTCAAAAAAGAAGTAAGTAGTAACAGCCATACCTTAATAAAAATAAACCGCATTGAGCGTTGTGTTACTTGTTTAGTATTTTTGTATTCCATCTAAAATAGATTTTTTATGCACGAAATGTAAATAGTAATTTAAATTATTAATAGTGAAAAAAGTAGTTTGAGTATAGGTTTTCCTAAAATTACCTGATATTTTAAGGAAATTAATAAAAAATCGTTACCAGAAATTTCCGAAAATCCCGAAAAAATTTTTCCGGGTTTTACGAAAAATATTCATTGAAATTTCCGGCAAATTTTTCCCACTTATAAAGCCTAGTATCCTATTATACATACATTATGTGCAATTCCATGAAAAGTTTTTTTAGAAAATCGATTTTCCGCGGAAGGTCTTTGCACAAAAATTCCGCGGAAGGTCTTTGCACAAAAATGATCAAAGAAACTGGGTTTCATTATTAGAACAATACTGTTTATCACGTAGTGATAGTTGTAACTGGTTGGCTGTAACTGGATGTTCTTTCCTGAAAATATTCAATAAGATAAATTATTATTGGTGTCCTGAGAAGTTATTGGAAGTTGGAGAAATTGTGCCACCTTAGTCGATCTCAGCCATAGGCCTATTGGAGTCAAGTCAAGGGCTCCAACTGGCCCTTAAATGTGCTAGTATGGAACGAGTTTGCTGGGTAATTGCCTCTCGCTATCCGAAATTGCGGGTGAATGTTGGTTTAAGACTATTGCACCTGTAGCCATTAATGGCTTCGGTAACTGCGTTTGGTGCAATACCTCCTGCACGTTTATTATCAACAATCTGTCGACGTCAGATGGGATGGCATCCTGCATGTCCGTAATATAACGCCGAAAGTCTGACCGAATGTGTCGAGGGGGGATCCTCTTTCAAAATTTGATGGTTTTGATAGGATGGCTGATGACATGCCACCAGGAATTGTCTAGCCAGCAACACATTATGTTGCTTGACAGACAACATCCTAGTTTTCTCGTGCAAGTGACCCACGTTTGTTATCTTAACACATCCGATTGCAATTCGGAGTGTATTATTTTGGGACATCTTTCACTGAGATAAGGGGTCCATATTTAGACAGTATAATTAAGGAGAGAGCGACCAATTGCTTTATATGTCGCAGATATTGTCTCCTTATCCATGCTCCGGAGGTGCCAGCGAGTGCTTTTAGGACTTTATTTCGTGATTTCACTTTATGGTTAATGTAGGTGGCGTGCGAAGAGAAGTGAAGGAGGCCATCGAAGACAACACTGTATTTTGTGATATCCTAATTTTGGTTATAGGCTTATAGACATACCGAAAATTTACAATAACTTGCCTCGAATTAAATATTATATATGTATTTATTTGAGAAGTGTTGAAAAAATTTTCTTTGAAGCATAAAGTTTCGAGTAAACAGCTGACAGCATTTTGCAAAATCAAATTCATTCTACAGTTCTTGGATCACTTTTTTGCAATATTATTGGCGAATTTTATTATTTATTGCGTGGAATCTCGGATTGTCTGGGATGACGGAAGAGGAGGCCATGGATGATGGCGCACAATGTCCTTCCCCTACGGGGAAGAGGATGAGGCATGATGATTCATCAGGTAACGTTGACGTGACATCTTTTGATGCTGATAACCAGAATAGGTTCTCCATATTGGGTGATTTGGATTTTATGGAATCGGGCAATGAGAAGAACGGATTCTCCAAACATGGGTACAATGCCAAGAATCACACCAATGAGGCCACCACGACTGACTGCCCCACAGAGGCCAAGAGAAAGTTTTGCCCACCGATTTTCCTTTTCGACCAGAACATAAAGGCTCTGGCAGCCCAATTGGAAGCAAGGACACCGAAAATTCATTTTAAGATAAAGAATGTGAATCGCCGCAAGAGCAAAATTTATTTCTCGGATGCAGCTGTGCATTCGGAGATGATGGCAATACTAAGGGAGAAGAAAATCAACTCATATTCCTTTACCCCAAAGGAATTGAAGCAGATATCGCTTGTTCTTCGTGGCCTTGATTTTAGAACCTCAGCTGAGGAAATTAAAGAAAATCTTGACGGGAGGATTCCTGGGATTGTGGAGAGGGTTTCTAAATTCTCTACTCCTCACTCAATGAAAAATCACTATGAGACTGGCCTGTTTCTTGTTACCCTTCATCCCGGAAGGAATATTGATGATATTAAGCATATCAAAAGCGTCGCGAGTCAGATCATATCGTGGGAGAAACCTAAGAATAAACAAAAGGAAATCCAATGTCGTAGATGCCAGCACTGGGGGCACATCGCGAAGAATTGTAACGCTGCATTTAAATGCGTCAAATGCGATCAAGATCACGAGCCTGGCAACTGCCTGAGAGTAAATCAAGATGGCACTCAACCAGCATGTGTGAATTGTGGTGAAGTTGGCCACCCGGCTAACTGGAGAGGATGCAGCGCCTATAAGAAATATGTTGAAATGAAACGACAAAGAATGAGAAAATCTCAGGAGAAAAGGAGATTGCCAAGAACAATGTGAGAAACATGGCAACTTCATTTATCTCTCCGGGTAAATCCTTTGCTAACCTCTTTCACAAGGATAAGAACAGCGTGAAAACATCGATCGTCGACGAATTTCTTAAACTGGCTAATTACTTTATGGTACCGGAAGAACTTACCATTGAACAAGAAATTGAAAAATTCCTTAAAGAATACCGAGCAATGTCAAAGACAGACGCTAAGATCGAATTCTTACGTCTTTACAATAAAATAAAAAATGTTCCATAGACATCTTAATTATATGACATTTAATGTACGGTCTATGATTGACAGAACTCGACAAATTGAACTTTTAAATACTCTAAAATATAATAAAATTGACGTGGCTTTTATCCAAGAGTGCCACATCAGGACAAACAGGCGCATATCCCTAGATGGCTACAATGTTTTCCTAGACAATTCTCCTGTCGGAGTGGCAATATTATTGAAAAATAACATTTCATTTGAAAAAGTATTTATTGATATCAACCAATTTCAAACTAATTTTATTCAAATTAAGATCAATAAGAACAGCCGACTCGAGACAATTCTAATTGGGTCCGTTTATATTCCTACAAATCTATCTCGCGAATCCTTGACTGGCGGACTGAACGTGATTCTGGAGACAGCAAGCCGTTTCGATGGTCTGATTCTCGGGGTGATTTCAACGCCAAGAACACATCCTGGGGTGATCACTCTGAAAATATGAATGGAAAAACTTTGTACAATTGGCTTCAAGACCACACATTAGAAGTTACCCGACTTTGTGATATTAGGCCGTCTTACCCCAATGGAGACTCGTTTCTGACCACTTTCTTCTGAGTGCACATTTTGTAAACAGAGAGGTTCCAAACTTTAGGATTACTAGTTTGCCAACTTTCTCGGACCATTTCCCCTTAAAATTGGAATTGAGATTAGAGAATACGGAGTTTATATTAAATCCTGCACGTTTTCATACCTCATATAAAAAGACGAACTGGAACAACTTTAGGCGTGACATAGATATTGCCATGAACTCTATTACACCTCCTGAAAACAGAAATCTTAGCAACAACGAAATAGATGTTCTTATTAATGAATTTAACTATATTCTTAATTCAACTGCCAGTAGACATTCAGAAAAAATTGAACTAAGACGTAATAAAACACCATTACCTGAAAATATTAAGAAAATGCTCCGCGTGAAACACCAGTGGCAAAAAGAGCTTAAAAAAATATACCATCGAACTGGCAACCGGCTAGCGTTGAGTATAACATCCTTTCAAAACAAATTGGCCTTTTAAGGATAATCCTGAAAGATCTAATTAATATGAACCATGCGCAAATATTCAGCAACAAGTTGAGAATATAAAGCCCGGCCCATCAGCGTTTAGGGAGATTTATAATATGGTGGGAAAGGGAAAATCTGGCTTCTGTTCGCAAATCATCGTCAACGATACTACCATCTCTAATGATTCTGAGATAAGCGAAGCATTTCGTTCTTATTACTCAGATGTATACAGTGAAAACTTACCTGTGTGTCCCGTTTCCGACCTCTCTGAGCGAGTTTCATCATACATTGCGGATTGCCCCCGACATATTTATTCGTTTGATATTTCCTTCGGCTCTATTCGAAACGACGACAGTTATCATTTCACAAATCCTTCTGAAATTAAACAAATTATAAACTGTATTAACAACAAAAAATCTCATGGCGTTGACAACATACCAAACTTTTTAATAAAAAAATTACCAGACAGCTCTTTGAGGCTCTTGTCATGTATGTTTAACAATTGTCTGAACAATTGCTACTTTCCTAAAGCGTGGAAAACCTCTAAAATCATTCCAATTGAAAAGAAAAACAACAGCACTCGGATTGAGGAATTCAGACCCATCTCATTATTATCGAATGTTGGTAAAATTTTTGAGCATATCTTAAAGAAAAAAATAGAAAATGAATTTGCTTTCTGTCCTCTGCCCCCTTTTTCAATTTGGATTTAGGCGGCAACATTCTACACAACATGCTTTACTAAAACTCCACACCGATGTCACTAAAAACTTAAGGGAGAAGCGATCTACTGTAGCAATTTCCCTGGACATTGAAAAAGCATTTGATTCAGCTTGCCATAAGGGGATTCTATACAAATTAGCTGACTTAGGCGTTGATCCTTTCCTAGTGGAACACTTTGGCAAATTATTTCATGGATCGCGAATTTTACGTTGGGATAAATAACTCGTCCTCGTGCTTCGGTAATGTTAAAAGTGGGGTACCCCAGGGAAGCGTCCTGGCACCTCTGTTATTTAATATATTCCTTTATGACTTCCCACATACCATGGCCGGTTCAAAGGCAATATTGTACGCTGATGACTGCATGATATATTCACATAACGAGTTTCCACTGCGGGCATTAACAGAGGCCACGGCACATCTCCACATCATCAATGACTATTATAATAAATGGGGAATCCGTATAAATACTTCAAAATCCGAGGCAATTTGCATTAGAAACGCCTCAGGAAAATGTCATCGCCAGGTCGTACCACAAAGTAAAAATCTCTCTCTCAGCCTCGGCAATTCGGAGATCCCCTTCAAACCGTCCATTAAATATCTTGGAGTTCACTTTAACAAATTAATGAAATTTAATAATCATAGCAGATACCTTTTGGCGAAAGCAAAGAAAATCACGGGAATATTTTCAAGGGTAATGCACAGCAAATTTCTCCCCCAGAGGACCAAATTACTATTGTATAAAGTCGCGATTAGACCAGTACTCACATATGCTTTCCCCATTTGGTTCACCATCTCTCCTGTGGTAGCGAAAGATCTGGAAATCTTTGAGAGGTCCATATTGAGAAAATGTCTCGGTAAGAATTTCCGGAACCCAACTAGACGGTTCTCCAACTCATATATCTACGAAAACTCGGATATAACTCCGCTGTGTACTTACGCACTAACATTACAAAAACGTTTTGTAGAGCACCTTGAGTTCCATGATAATCACCTAATGATGAGATTTTTGAAAGTGAAAGATATAGTGATTGGAACAATTCTACTTATCTGTCTCCCATTGGCATTGTTAACCTTGACCACGATGCCATCTCTCACTCGCAATTTTTCCTCAGAACCGCACCAGGCTCCCATAGGGGCTAGCTGAATCCCGACTGTGATACTAATATTAAGGAATACATTTATTTAATATATATATTATACATACTTAGGCTTATAATACTTGATTTATATGTGATATTCACTTGAGAAGACTGTTTGACGACAACTGCTAGTTGGACATTTCATACTTAAATTTTTGCCCCAGATTGGAGGTTTAACATATTCATTTGTTTATGTTTTTTATATTAATATACATACCTTGTTTATTATCGGTGCGAATGTTTACTTCATGTTTTTCACCCATTATTGTCATTCCGAGAATGCTTTTGACATTTCGTTTTGTTATATAGTTTTAAGTGTTATTTATTTGATGTTATGTTTTTGTTTGTACAGACTTTGGCTCTGTTTGTTAACTTAAATGCCGTGAGCAAGCATTGAAAATACTCACTATACATATACTTTAGAATAATCGTCAATTATATTTTTAGCAAGTTGCTTATTCAATTACCGTGTACTAGAACAAGACGGATATAGTTCTAAGAATCATCTGTTAATTATCATATGGTTAATATTAACCTTTCGAATGTTGTTAAAAAAAAAAGAAAAAAGTCTCAATAAAGAATTCAATTCAATTCAATTTATTTGAGAAGTCTATAGATTGCGATAGTTTAAGTTTTGTGTAAAAGAAGGGTTGACTGCAAACACTGTATAGTGTTTCATAACACCGCAGAACAAAACATTGGCATTGTATACCGTTTTAAAAGGTCATAGACTGGATCAATAGACGAATATTTGACAATGTACAAATTGCCTAGCCTGTTGGTAATGCCTGTCTGTCATCCAAATGATGGCCAAAATCATTTTATTTGCCTTTTATACCCACCATAAAAAATATGGGCAGAACATTGATTTTGTCATTGCGTTTGTAATACATCGAAATATTGTTCATAGACCCACAAAAGTATATACATATACTCTGGGTCCATATTAAATTCTAAGACGATCTTGCCCCCATACAAGTTTAGAAGTACATAAAAAAGTTTCATATGAGCCGAAATCTATTTACCAAATTTTTGGAGGTATAATTTAGTATAAGTAAGTTTCTAACAAGCCAAAACATCTACCAATTTTCTTAAAGATCGGACCATAAATGACAGTACCCTCCATATAAGACTGTCGATAGTTTAACGTGAGCACCTGCCGTGTCGGCCTATCTCACGGTGGTCTTTTTCATCCACTGGGTAGACTTGAGAACGGTCTACCATCGCCCCTTTGTCTTCAATGAAGACGCAGGTGGCAATTTTTGCACATTGGATATGACCGGTACCATGCGCAAGTACTTTGCTGGAGTACTCGAGCTATCTAATCTCTTGCCAAAGTAGTCACGTTGTAAGACAACCACACTACTATGGCTCTGTTGAGTCGGCAACAGCACCTAGAGACGTAACCGGTGGACCGAAGCACGATCCATCAATATGCCGTAGACATTGTTCTTACTCACAGTGACACGCTGTGGCAAGTCGAATATGAACAGAGTAAACTCTGAAACATATCTGGACAAGGAAGGAAACTTAATCGGTATCTCTTGTACATGATAACTTTCATTCATAATCATTCAACCCAGCACACATCTCATTCATTCGACACATTCATAGAGAAAAACATACGACACATTCATTGAGGTATACGGGTGGACGAGTCCCGTATACCTCTACATTCATTCTTTATCATATACAATTGATACCAACTCATTTCCAACGCTTAGTCCCACAGTCACTCCTCTGTGGGGTATCTGTTGATTTTCGGCAACAGCACCGAACCTTATCCCGAAATATTGACTATTATCATGCATCAGTCTTTTAACCGCCACTTATTCTCTTCCCGCGAATTTGGGTACAACCAACAGCCACTACGTGGATCCCGAAGGAACCTCAACCAACTGACCAGCCAGGACATAGTCCTGCGGGCAACTGGCCACCCGTAGTACCAGATTGTGCGGTGCTCTGGTCAGACCTCTGGCAATCTATGCAAGGACTAAGCCAAGCAGTAGACTGAAATCACCAATTTTTCAATCCCGGTCAGATTGGAGGTATTGGGCCCTCTTTATACCCCGGGAATGCAATAACACCAAGGCGGAGGTCTTCGCCAAGGTAACATGCCCCCGGGGGGACCCTCCATATAAGGTTCCCTTTTGAAAATGACTATAACGCTTATTACTGACTTAAAAATATGAATGTAGGGATGAAATTCGACACACATAAATTTTATGCGAGCCAAAATCTTCCTGATATTCGGTCCATAATTGGGACTAGACCTATACAAGTTCCCTTCAGAAAATTACTTTACGCTCATTAGTGGTTAAAAAATGCGAGTATAACTATAAAATATACGAGTTATGATATACAGTTTTGAAATTCGACGTAAGCATCTTTGATATAAACGTTAATCTTGCTACCGAATTTCATGTGGAATGTGTCGTTACCTCTCCTACCCCCATATAAGCTTCACAAAATTACATTAAGACTAATGACTGGCTTAAAAGCGAGGGTACACCTATGATATTCAATGTAAATAAGTTTAATTTGAACCAAAATAGGTCTACAAAATGTTATGATAGGTCAATATTTGACTGTACCCCTTATATAAGGTTCTCTTTAGAAAATTTGATGAGGAGGACTCGGATAATTACTAGAGCAGCGATGAAAATCGACATAAAAATGCTTATACTTAGGATCATAATTTTTCATTTCTATCATACATGGAAACACTGCAGTATAATTTTACTGCATTACACATTTCAGTAATTTTTACTGGTTACTGAACAAAATTTTAGCATTCAGTATATTTTTACTGGTGACTGAAAATTTTTTCAGTATTCAGAATACTGAATAATAAAAAATATTTCAGTAAACAGTAAAAAATACTGGTAATGCAAATCTTACTAAATACTGAAATTTTTTCAGTAATCAGTAAAATTTTCAACCAAAATGCATTATTAGTAAAAAATTATCATATTTAACTTTAATTCTCATACAACTATTATTATATTGATCTCTTTTACAATATTTTTATTATTAACCTAATATAAAATATAATAAATGAATCTAATAAGTTTTTATTGCCCGACAAAATTATATAATATTTGACTTAGCTATGTATAAATTTATATATACATAGCTAAGTTCTTGTCTTTTGAAAAGATTTACAATCCCAAAAGGTAAAATTAATCTCACTATAGCTACTTGTGATGATATGTATAATATAAAATGTATAATATTCAAAAATATGTTGAAAATAGAATTTTCAGTAAACTATTAGATTGTAAGGAATATTGTAAACACATTTTCAGTAATCAGTTAAATACTGCATTTTTTTGCAGTAACCAGTAAATTTAATGCAATTTTTTGCAGTAATCAGTAAAATTTACTGAATACTGAAATTTTTTTCAGTATCCAGTAAAAACATACTGAATACTGAAAGTTTTTTCAGTAATCAGTAAAACTTTATTGAATACTGAAAATTTTTTCAGTAAACAGTAAAAACTTATTTTTAATGCATTTTTACTGGTACTGCAAAGTGCCCATATATGACTTCTATCACCCTGATGTTTGTATTGGAGCATTTTACGGCATACGGTTGGATGGTTGGTATATGAGATTCGGCACAGCCGAATATCACATTCTCAATTGTTCATAGTTTGTTCGTTAAATAACATGCCATAAAATAATTAATTGTGTAAATTATATTAATAATAGTCAGTTGACACCAAGTTCTCATTGAATACGGTTGACATTAATACTCTCTCGCTTGCTTTTATAATCTTAAATAAAACATAAAAACTTGTGTTTTGATTTTTTCATACTGTTAAAATATTTATTTTGTTTTTACTTTTGCAAATTTTGTATATCATTCGGATATAAATTGTGTTAAACATGTCGTCCTCCTCGGGAGAAAATCCATTTTCAATACTGGATCCGGATAAACAAAATAAACAAAAAAGAACGCCATCTCCAAAACGAAAAAAAATTAACAATCATCAAATCAATCTTAACAATACTATAGACTTCCCCAAACTAGGAGAAAAAAACAACAACATCTCGAAACAACAATGTCCCAAATTTATTGTATTAAAAAGTAAAATATCTGATAAGCCAATCCAATCATATAATATATTTCTTTGGAAGATATATCCTGTGAGGCCCCCCAAAAAACTACTTTTACCAAAGATGGTAATTTACTAATACTTACTAAAAACGAAGCCCAAACAAACAAATTTCTAAAAACCACAAACCTACCAGGTACCTGTCAAATTGAAACCTTCTTACATCCTACATTTAATATTATCAAGGGAGTTATTTTTGCACCAACCCTGAAAAATTTAAAGGAGGATGAAATTATTGATGGTTTAAAAGATCAAGGAGTTGTTGAATGCAAAAAAATAACAAAATTCATTGATAAGAAAGTAACTAATACTTCTCTCCATATACTAAACTTTAGTCGATATAAACTACCAAATGAAATTAAAATAGGATTCTTAAATTGTAAAGTTGAATAATACATTCCAAATCCTATCCAATGCAGGAAATGCTTTAAATTAGGACATACTCAAAAATATTGTGGTATTGAAAACTGCGATATTTGCGCTTCAGCATTGCATGACCCAACACCCTGCACTAAAATACAATGCATAAATTGTAATCACGCTCATAGTTCTACCAACAAAAAATATCCAGTTTTTAAACAGCAACAAGAAATTTTGAAAATAAAAACACTAAACCATTGTTCTTATAAAGAAGCAATGATACAAGCACCAAATACACAACAATATGACATTCCAACAGAGGATTTAAATTATGCTATAGAAGAAAGGAAGAAAAGACTAAAACCACCAACTACAACCAGTAAACCCGCTAATTCTTCACTAAGTACTGAAGACAATCATACAACAACAAACACTAATAAAGAATATCCAAAAACTACACCAACAGAAACACCTAATAAAATAAAAGAACAATCAAACAAACCTACAAATACTGAGAACATATCACACTTTAGCAAAACAAATCAAACTCATACTTCAAACACATACCTATCAAACCAAACAAATAACACCGAATTATCATCTACACTGAACAACAAAACACACTCATTAACAATACCACAAAATAAAGATAAACATACGAAAGACAAACCTACTACCGCATTCAAAACAAAAACAACTTCATCAACAGATAAATCTTATAATCCTTGCAAAATCACCGAAAGGAGACCTGAAATGGACTCACTTTCCGACATGGAACTATAAGCTACCTTTTTTATCATCAAAATGGATATCAAAATTCTTCAATTGAATATAAACGGTTTTTATAATAATCTTCATGAACTACAACTACTAATACGTGAAAATTCACCAGATATTATTGCTTTGCAGGAAACCCACCATCATATTAGTCCTATAAAAATTAATGAATATGCCGCATCATTATCTAACTGTAGTACAGGTAGACATGGCGGCTGTGCTTTATTTTTTAAAAACAATCTAAAATATAAAATCAAAAAAGTCACAAATTTCTTCGTTGAAGTAAATATACATTTCGGCTTTAAACTTAGTTATATCTATATATCTGCATCCTACAGAACAAATAAATACCGCTGAATTAACATCAATTTTAACAAACAACAGTCGAAACACAATAATCTTAGGTGACTTTAATGCTCATTCTTGACTATGGGGATCACCCAGAACAAACCAAAGAGGCTCCTTAATTGAAAACATACTAACTCCAATTTAATATTATTAAATGATGGTAGGCCAACCCACTTTTCAACAAGATCAACATTTACTCATATTGATCTCTCATTAATATCAGCAGACTTAATACTCAATTCTACATGGAACATACGCTCTCAATTCCCCATCCAAGTAATTATAAAAAAATACGAATTCTATTAAATCTTATGGAACAAACTTAACTCGTTTTAATATCAAAAAAGCAAATTGGCCAAAATTCAAAAATTTTTTCGAAAATACACATACCAATATTACATCAAACAACTCAAACAAAGAAGCCGCTCGACTTTTAAAAGTTATCAAATCAGGAGCTAACATATCTATCCCCCGTTTTAATAATAATAACAAGTATGAATGTATAGTCGGGCGTAGCCGACCATATGATACCCTACACCAGTCAGTATGTATGTTAAAAATGGGGATTATTTAAAAATAAAGCATTTGGTTTGTTTTTTAACTTTATTTCGAAATATTTTAACTTTTTTTTGGCAAAAAAAGAGATTTTTTTAAGAGGGCTCAAAGGGGAGTAGGGCAAAATATGGCCCTATCCTTAAAAATGTTGGTAGGGGGAGTTAAGTCTTCTTCAATATTATTTATGTAGAATTTAAAAGTGTTATTAGTGTTTGTAAGTGAATTTTGACCTTTAAGTCATTTTCTGAAGGGGAGTTTGTATGGGGGATAGGGTCAAATGAAGCCCGATCATTACAAAAATCGGTAATGTCATTTAAAGTTCTATAAAACTAAGTTTTGTCGACTTTTGTTAACATAATAGATCATTTAAATTAATTATAAGCCGAAAGGCCCTATTTGGGGGGTACGGTTGTATGGGGGCTAGTCGAAATAATGGACCGATTTTAACCATTTTTAATAGGCTTCGTCCTTGGGAAAAAGCGTGTGTGCCAAATTTCATCCAATTATCTTGAAAATTGCGACCTGTACCTTGCGCACAAGGTTTACATGGACAGCCAGACGGACGGACGGACGGACGGACATAGCTTAATCGACTCAGAAAATGATTCTAAGCCGATTGGTATACTTTAAGGTGGATATAGGACGAATATTTTTGTATGTTACAAACATCAGCACAAACCCAATATACCCTCCCCACTAAAGTGGTGTAGGGTATAAAAAGCACAAATACTCATACTGGTGGTCGAATGAACTACAGAATCTACGGAATCTGAAACAAAGACTATTTAACGTATTTAAAAATTCCCCTACACAAGAAAATTTACTAGCTTACATAAAAGCCGATGCAACCTTAAAATTTAAGAGCAAACTCGCCAAAAAAATATCATTTTCAATTTCACCCAACAGATAAATCCCCATACCCCGATCAACAAAATTTCGTGTAATGTACGTAAACTAAATTAATAGAAAAATACGATTTATTGAACAAAATAATAAGACAATTATTGACTCTACAGAAATAGCAAACAGCCTATCAATATTTTAATTATGCACTAAATCAAACATCAAAAATTTTGTAAGAAAACATTACTATATTCGAAATCAAATCAACACTTTCTACTGTGAAAGGCCAAACGCCTGGCCTTGATAATATTTTATATCCTGTATTAAAACATCTGCCAAATAACATATTATCTCTAGTACAAAACGTCTACAATTTAATTTTTACTACCGGTATTATTCCACAAAGCTTGAAAACTTCAACAATAATCCTAATTCCCAAAACAAACAAAGATAATAATACAACCGAAGGTTATAGACCAATCTCATTAATTGATAGAAATAAATTAAATACCATTATACGCAACAACAGATTTTTTAAACATGTTATATATGCTGACGATTTATACTTAATATGTAAATACAACAAGAACATTAATTTCCAAGACGAAATCAATTCATTATTTACTTCATTAAACACTTGGTGTAATAAAACTGGATCAAAAATATCATTTAGCAAAAAAAAACTTATCCATAAATGCAAAAAACACTCCTGTAATAATATGAATATTGTCATACAAGGAAATACAATTGATAAAGTGCAATCATTAAAAATTCTAGGCGTAATATTTAACAGCAATTACACATGGTCTACGCATATTGATCACATAAAAAAGTTTATTCAATAGATTAAATCTTATAAAATGTATTACATCTAAAAGAAGTAACTCCCATCCTTACACTTTGAATATAATTCGTAGCATAATTTTAGCTAAATTGGACTACGGTCTAGTATCTACGGCAAAACCACTAAAAAAAAAATATACCCAATTTATAACCAAGCAATCAGACTGGCAATTGGAGCCCTTAAAACTACACCAATAATCAACCTAATGGCCGAATCTGGCTTACCCACTATAAAAGAACGCTTTAAAACTCTCACTACAAATCTAGTTACAAAAATTTTATTTCCCTCTGAACGAAACCTCTCAGGAAATATTCATAGAATCTTAACACAACAAACTCCACGGTATCCCTCTACACTATATATTGCATTAAAATTTGCTTCAGAAATGAACATTGATATAAAACCACAAAAAATACATCAAGTATAAGAACCCCAATGGAAACTGAAAAACGCCAGCTTAATTTCCTATCTAATGCATTTACCTAAAGATACAACGTCAAGCACTGAATATATTTCACTCTTCAATAAAACAACAACTTTATACACTAATCTAAACTGGAAAATCTTATACACAGACAGATCTAAAACCAATTTCTCCACATCATTTGCTATTATTAATAATTCACTGAAAATAGAATTACTGGATAACAGTTACATTAGATAACAGTTGCTCAATTTTTACTGCTGAAGCATCAGCATTGCTTCACACTTTAAATAATTTCAAAAACACCGCTGGAAAATATTTAATATGTTCAGATTCTAAATCAGCTATTACCGCAATCCAAAACCTATCTAATAAGAATATTATGATTTCCAAAATCAGAGATTTATTGATAAGATATCACACTAAATTTAAACTTATGTGGATTCCAGGCCATGTTGGCATCAGAGGAAACCTGCTAGCTGACGAAGCAGCAAAATATGATTCTGCCCCTATTATAATATATCCCTTACACAACAAAATAGATATTAAACGGAATATTTTTAATAATATTAAGAATAAAGAAGCCGAAAAATGGTCAAACTATCAACACCATTACAAAATATTTAACCCTGATAAAATATTACCAATTTACCCAGAAGAAATATCAAGACGTGATATAATAGTCTATAGCCGCCTTAGACTGGGACATACATTAATTACACACCAACACATGTTCAAAAATACCCCCAAAATCAATGCCACTTATGCAACAATGTTTCCCCATTAGATATACATCATTTAATCTTTAACTGCAACTACGTTAAACAAACACAGATACATATATTCCAAAAATATCCCAGCAGTTCGACGGGACAGTCCCGAACTGACCACTTAACCTACCACTTGTGTGTGGCACCTAGCCACCTGACTACCCAGGTGACCAAAAATTTTTACATGGGCTTGTCCTACGAGGAAGTCAATCGTCACTCTACACCCTACAAAGAGACAGTAAAGAGACGATTGCCTCCGCTCTCGCTTACAAAGGGGACACTAAAGTGACGACTGTCTTCATTCTCGTATGTTTTCGGAAAGACCGAAAACATACGAATTGGAGTCTGCCAGGTGGTAAGATATTAATGGAACTAAAATTTAAAAATTTCAAGTGTCTACTCTCCAGAATACTATGGGACAATAATGTGACGATTGACCCAAAAGTTATAAATTTGAGTCAACCAGATGGTGGCATATTAGTAGAAAGTAATAATCATTTCTCCAAAAGATGGGTAAAATAACTACTTTCGGAAGTAAGTAGTTTGTAAGCTCCCGCTTACAAAGGGGGCACTAAAGTGACGACCGTCTTCATTCTCGATTACAAAGGGTACATTCGTGACGAATGACTCAAAACGTACGAACTACGATCATCCAGGTGGTTAACTATTAGTAGAAACTACTATCTTTCGTATGCATTGACTCTTTGTCGAACTGCTGGGATGCTTTCCTGATCTACTTAAAACAATTAATGTTGAAAACATAAAAGCTGTACATACACTCCTAAAACATTGTAATTTATATAATTATATTTAAATAATCACACTTTAGGTCGAAAACCTTTGTTGTTAGTGCCTTTGTTTTTTTTATATACATAATTAATTATGTTTATAAACTTTGTAAATAAATAAATAAATAAATATATAAATAAATAAATATTAATTATAGTGTTATACCAATTCAAAAAATATTCACCGGCGGTCAAATTGGTCAAATATCAAAGAAATGTATCAATATTTGCAATAATCTATCAAAAATTGGAAGAAAAAAAGTGAAAATAAGAAAATGTTCAAAAGTAATGTTTATTGGTTATGATGCTGGTTATATATATGAATTAACTATTGGATCTAATGCCCCGGTCCGTAGTACAATTATTAAGGAAGGCGATGATATAGAAATACATTCATATTTGGATATGTAAGTAACTAGGTCTAAATATAGGTACTTGCTGCTTATAACTCCTTATATAAAAATACATTTTCAAAAGTTGGATACTTAACAAATCCCTAGAGATGTCTCTCTGGGGGCATTACATTTAACTAAAATATTAATCGGAATTGAATTCTGTGCCAGATTCCTATATTTCTGAAGTGTATAATTTTTTTTTTAATTATACTTGCAGTGAAGAATATCTTCTATTCGGCATGATAAATGGCAAAATACGCATAAATCAAAAGAATACAAATGATTTTACAGATTTGCGAAATTATCGTTTAGTTAATATGCATGATCCCATAAATGGCAATATACCCTGTCTGATACTAAGTCAAGATGGTAAATTTCTCTTCAGTATTGGTTACGATGGTAATGTTTTCGTATACGAATGGCATGGACCACAGGTTATGATTGAAGAATCAAAAAATGTCTTATTAATGCCGAAAAAAGTAGTGCCCGCTGAAGATATTAATAATCCGGAATATCCATCTTTAGAACAGGAAAAAATCTATGCTGAAATTAAACGTCAAGAGGAAGCGGCTGCTGCACATGATCGTAAGGTTTTAATGGATATTGAGGTGTTACAAAAGAAATTCGATCAACTGTTGCTGGCCAATGAGGCAATGCATGATGATTTGCGAATACCGCAACGTGAACTGTTATTAGACGAAAGAATTACGAATCAAATTAAGGGCGAATTGCAAGCAGAATTGGATGATGTACGTGAAGATTTGGCTTATGATTTGGAGGTGGCACAAGTTGGCAAACAAAAGTTATATGATTATTTCTTTAAGAAACTAGATCATATACCTATTAAGATATCTGGGATAGGGTAAGTAAATAATTTGAACCTTTTATCTTATATCTTGAATTCGGTTTTTTTTTTTGTATATTTAAGGGAAAACTCATTTGTATACACCTTTCGTGTGGAACGATTGGATGATAATTTTGAAATTATTAAGGCTGATATAGAGGAACGACTCAGATTAGAAGCTTTAAAAAGAGTGTAAGTAGATGTAACACTTACATAACTATACCATTTCTACACTGAAAATAATCCATGTCTAATATACACATGCTCAACTCGTAACTTCTATTTTCGTAATGTTATTTACCGACCGATTTTGCTGATTTTAAATAGCGATCTTATCGAAAGCATGTCTAATAGAATTATTGAAGATTCGGATCTCGCCGATATCTGGGGTCCTCTAAAACCTGATTTCAACAGACAGACAGACAGACGGACATGGCTTAATCGACTCCGCTATCTATAAGGATCCATATATATATTTTATAGGGTCGGAAAATTATATTATAGAAATTACAAACGGAATGACAAACTTATATATACCCTTCTCACGAAGGTGAAGGGTATAATTAGAAAATTTATTTTAAAATGAACAAAAATGTTTGAATAAATTAATTTTACCATATTTATTCAAAATTCGCTTTTTTCAATTTATGTAAATTAATTTTTTCAAGAATATTTTGCATTCGTATATATTACGAAAGAATTTCGTGGTGCGAAACAACGAACGATTCGTACAATGTACGACATTTTTCGTATATATCAGGCATGGATTTTTCAGTGTACACCAAAATATATTAATTTTAGATACCTCAAGGAGTCTAATAAATCTCAATATTAAATTTTGGATTTATCTCTGGGAAAAAGGGAAAAATAAATGAAAATGTGGTCAAAATCTGCCATTTTTATGATATTACTTATAAAGATGGTAAAATCGCCCCAAAATTGTGGTCCAAATGGTCAAAAATATATCCTTTCGGTTGATAGTAACCGCTTAAACAATTTTATGCAAAAAAAAACATTTGATTCTAATTTTATGTTTCGTATAATACGATGAAATATGAAATACAGGAAAAATTCGAATACTTTTGTGATAAAAATTGTGATATGAAACCTAAGGACTGCCTAGATAATATAACAAATGTATTTATTTATTTTGCACACAAAAAATATTATAAAATTTGGTTTCTTTCTATAGAATACCTAAATTCGAATACTTATGAGAGACACTGTAGGTACCTTAAATAATTTTCTAGAATGCATAACAATGAAAGTAAATAAGTTCATCTAGTATACTCATTTTTTGTACATACATTTTAATTTGAAATCTTGTTTCTATGTGAAAAAATTATCATTCTTATGTTCATCGATTACATTATGTTTACAAATACTTCCATTTTTCAGTAATGCAATTTAATCTTCAAAATTGAAAAAAGCCAAATATTTTTTCAGTGCATTTTCATTGAAAAAATGCCAATAGTGGGTGTGTAGTGGCGATTTTTTTCATTTTCCTATCTATACGCCGGTATATGTTATAAACAGACAACATATAACAATGAGAGAGTTCTTTTTAGGATTATTTTTTATCCGATCGCTTTTGTATTCTATAAATTACGCTTGTATTCATAGAAAATTCTTATTTCGTTTTAATGCACACTATAGTTAAAGCACACTTTAGCCTTAAAAAACATAAATAAAATTGTGATATTCATAACAAACAATAAACCTAAATTAACAAATGTGCTTTTTGTTCTTTATCTTGGCAGCACTGTATAATTTGGCTGTAATTTTATGTGTTTGTGTTGCGTACTATTAGGATAAAATATTCGTTGATTCGGTTTTCTTAATATTATGTTTGTTTATCATACATTTTTGGCGATGAAAATGAACTTTTAAGAAAAACACGTAAGAGTTCTATATTCGGCTGTGTATTGATGATTCGGATTTCGCCGATATCTGGGGTCTTCTAAAAACTGATTTCAACAAACACACAGACGGACAGACAGACGGACATAGCTTAATCAACTCCGCTATTATTACAAATTACAAACGGAATGACAAACTTAGGTATACCATTCTCACAAAGGTGAAGGGTATAATAAGTATATATGTATATGGATAAAACAAATGTTTATTTAGTTCAGATGTAAAAATTTAACATATAACATATAATTTTAAATTATTATTTAACGTATACCAATAACAAATATTTTGCAACAAAATAAACATTACTTTTGAACATTTTCTTATTTTCACTTTTTTTCTTCCAATTTTTGATAGATTATTGCAAATATTGATACATTTCTTTGATATTTGACCAATTTGACC
>NC_060952.1:64385592-64387480 GCF_022045245.1 Lucilia cuprina | reverse complement strand
TTAGAGACAATTTGGATTTTATCAAAATCGGTCCATATTTGTAAATGTTACAGGGTCCATAAATATTTTACATTTCAATTTATGAACAACGACAAATGACTCTGTATTCGAAACAAAATTTGTTGTTTAATTCAATTTTTAAAAGATTTAAAAATATATATAATTATAATAATAAAACATAAAATTTATAATGAAACTAAATTTTTGTCCGATAACGGAATATAATTTTTATACATACCCGGGTATGTTGGGTATTGATGTAAAAATAGCAAATCGGTCATAAAACGGTTTAAAAAATGTATATGTACCTAATTTTTGGAAATTTATAGAAAGTATAAACCAAACTATATGGAGCCCATTCCGCACAAAAGACGTAACCGAAAAAAAACTAAATTGTGCAGGAGAGCATTTTTTAATTATATTCAAAGAAGGACATAGCATTACTCCAAAACTCCGTTAATAAATATTATTACATCTAAAATATGGAATGCAGTTTGTCTAAATTCTCTGTCTAAAAAGAAACATTTTTGGTGTATATCTTTATATAATTTGTATAAATCTGAAATTTAAGAGTGTAATAAATAATTTTTATACGATTTTAAGATCATTTAGCGATGTCTGTATGTCAGCCTTTTTGTTGAAAACCGGATGGGTTCCGACAGATGGCAGGCAATATTTGACCGTAGCGTCCAAATATGGACCCAGTAAGACAATGATTTTATGACCAGAGCCGGAATGCAACGAAATGTGATGTATGATGAATCGTGTTCCCCATACTATATTTTCTTGAAAATTGTCCAGCTGACGAATGGACAAGATTTAAACGAAAATATTTTGGTAACATCATGTTACGTGACAGCGAATAACTCAAGCACCATTATAATTATAAGTTTGTCATTCCGTTTGTTATTTCTATTAAATAATTTTCCGGCTCTATAAAGGTGAAAGTACACAACACGCGTTGCACGCGGCAGCGCGTTATAGGCTTCTGTCAATTTTCATTTTACAATTTACACACTGCCGCGAAAAGTTCAGCAACTTTCAACTTTTGACGCGTCGGCAGCTGATCAGGGTTATATTTTGTTTTGTGTAGAATAAGAATAAACTAAAATGAAATAAATTTTATCAACATGAAACAAAAAACTTAAAATTTTGATTTTTAAAACAGTAATAGTTAAAAAAAAAAACATTAAAAGAAAGATCAAAATGACGCGTGTAAAGTGCGAAAAGTTTGAAAAGCGTAAAACGCGTTGCCGCCTCAACGCATGTTGTGTACTTCCACCTTAAAGATCGCGAAGTCGATTAAGCCATGTCCGTCATTCTGTCTGTTGAAATCAGTTTTTAGAAGACCCAAGATATAGGCGAGATCCGAATCTTAAATAATTCTGTTCGACATCGCTATTTAAAATCAGCAAAAAAAATTAAAAAAAAAATTTTGTTCATGATTGATAAATACGCAACAACAACACTGTCAATTAGAAAAAGATGTACATGAGTGTGTTGATGGATTTCGTTTTATTGCGCTGTGTATTTTGTTTGTATTTTTGGATGCTGTTGGCTGCATTGAGTTATGTATTTTGTTTTCTTTTTGTGAATTCTGTTCGAATGAATTTAGTTTGGTTTTATTGCGTTGTTTATTTTGTTTTTGTTTTTCTGTGTCTTTCGTTTTCTAAACATATTTCTGTTGGTATAATTGCACATACATCTCAGAAGGTATTTGTATTATACCTCACTATCCAAAAATGCGACAAGAGCGCATTCAGTGAAATCTCACCTGATTTACCTTGAGGCAGGCATTAATAAGAGGAGTATCAATGTTCCTGAGATAAAGATCTATAAGTATCTCAAGTGTTTTAAAGAATTAGAAAATAGGCTGAAAGGTAGTACT
>NC_060952.1:64311730-64385492 GCF_022045245.1 Lucilia cuprina | reverse complement strand
CATAAATAAAATTCGAAAAAACAGGTAAAAAGTAAATATATGTTTTCCAATTAAAAATAGAGATTGTGTAAAATGGGAAAAATTAGAAAAAATATTAAAATACAAAATATGGTACATTTGTTGTTGCATTTTATTATTTTTCATCAGAATTTGCATGTCAATAAAGTATTTTGCATATTAAGAATTCCGGTTAATTTCATTGGGGTTTTCAAATTATTTTTTAATTATTTTTGGAATTTATTGTTTTATTGTAAAAAGGAAGAGTGTTAAGTATTTTTCAATTGCGATTTGTAAAGATCATATCCTCATTGGGTGAAAATGTGATGTTATTTGCCTTAAAATGTTTAAAGGATAATAATGAGGCAATTTCAATATAAAAAATTAGTTTAGATTTCTGGAACAAGTCAATAAAATATAATAAAAATATCAAATAGAGTAATAGATGAAATAATCCAAAGAATTATTAGAAAAAACGCACTGAGTGCTCTTTCAAAATCTTAAACTGCCAAAGGGGGGAGACTTGTATCCAAGGAAAACTATTGGACTCCTGATTTTTCTTTTTCAAAATCATAGGTTGCTTGGAACCAATGTAAAGTGAACTGTCGTGATGTACAGGAAAAATACCTAATTTATATATTTTAAAATAGAGGGTTATCATACCGTAACGTCAACAAAAGCAATATTTTTCACCTAATACATACACTTATATATATTTAGAACCCAAATCAAGAATAACTATCCAGATCCAAATACGCCTACTGTATCTTATTCATAAAATAAGGAATTTAAAATGTAAGGTTCAAGATTTTTGCATTTAATAGTTCTATAATGGTATATGGTGATGTCCCCATACTTAGAGTGGCTAGGATGGTACTTAGTGTTAGATTTATTGAATAAGAATCAATATTATACAATTCTAAATAAAATTTACACAATACTACCCAAATAGATGGAGTTTCCGTAATGTAGTTTTTGTTTATCAATGCAAAATGACCAAAAACCCGGATTATTTTTGTTATAATATATAGATTTATACCTCACAAAACATTTTTTCTAGGTCCGAATCCATTGATTATCTAATATATCATGTATCCAATTCAAAATTATTATTATTTTCGAAATTTAATGAAAGAAACGATAGATTTCATGTTAAGTCAAATATTGATAAATTCTGATAGGTATATAGGATAATAAATCGGTTAAGAAATGTCCAAATTTAGTCGTTTCACTACTAAAATATCTAAAAAATGTTATTCTAATATTTAGCAATATTAGCAATATTAAAAAAATGAACAAAAAACCTAAAAAAGCAAAATACTTTATTTTGCTTTAACAATACGTTCTCATTTTATCAAAAATCTCGTTAATTAATATAACGATTTTACTTTTTATGGTAGATAATTAAAATATAAGATATTCCTTAAAAAATACAACAAAGAAATTGTCTTATTTTGCTAAAAATAATTGTTCAGATAAAGTTTATTAATAAAATTTATAAAATTTTACATAGGCAAATTACTTAATTGATTCACTGTATATAAATTCCGCGGTTTTTTAATCTGCAAATAAACAGCAAATTTTATGTTTTAAAGAACCCTGAATTGCTTTAGTAATAGCATTTTAACAGCAGAAATTGTGGGCTAATACATGGTGTCAAAGGTTACAGTCAATTTTCATATGTACAGTGTCTCTCATAAGTATTCGAATTTAGGTATAATATGAAAAGAAATCAAATTTAATAACATATTTTGTATGTTGTGGAAGTGTACAACTTCAAAGCATGCCTCGAAGAAACGCCATTCAATATAGTGGAATCATTCTTTTTATAACCAATGGCCGCTGAATGTTAAAATATTGATATCTGTTTAAATATTATCTACTATGATCAAAATAAACCCAAAATTTTGAACATACAGTGTTGTTGTAATGGGCAACATAATCATGAATGTTATGAGTAGTAAAAACTAAAATATAATGTATATGATCACGTTTTGTTAAGGCATGTTTTAGAGTTGTATACCGCTATTCTAGCCAACTTTGTCGGAAAATATCGATCCTAGTGGTACGAAAAGGGTGTTAAGATTCAGATAATTTAATTATAAACAGAAGAACCAAAAATATATCTTGGAATGTTTGAAAACATATCCTTATAACAAAAATTATTACTTTTAGACACCTCAAGGAATCTATTAAATCTCAATACTAAATTTTGGTTTTATCTCTGGAAAAACAGAAAAAAATGGCAAATGTTGTCAAAAATCGTAATTTATTTATTATTTTATTATGGTATTATAAATTGTTTGCTTTACAGTAGTCTTAATTTCTAAAGAGTTTAGGAAAATTTAAAATCCTTTTCTACTTTGTTAATTAGGAAAAATATTTATAACATAAGTGTTTTAATTAATATTGATGGAAAGGAAAAATTAAAAAAACCTTTATGAAAAGCTTAGGAATAATTATGTTAGCGGAATAAAATTATGCTGAAACCAGTTCATTAATGTGACAATACGTAGACAATTCGCATTTTCTGTTAAAATTTGTGGTTATTTTATTTATCTTCTCATAAACAAGATCAAAGCCAGATAGGCTGTGTAGTCGTCGGGTGGAATAGTGCCAGGGTAGCTTGTACAACATTTTAAGTAACTTGTTTTGAGTTACTTGTAGTTTACTAATATGAACATTAGCAGTAGTCGACCATACAGCGGCGGCGTAAAACATTACAGGATAGAAAATTACTTTTATTATAAGTTTTTTGTTTTCTAAGTTTAATTTTGAGTTCCTATTTATTAGGGGATATAGAATATTTATGATTTTATGTATTTTGTTTATAGTAAATGATATGTGATCATTGAAGGTTAGTTTTTTATCCAGTCAATATTTTCATTTAAGAATCGCAATGGTCTTTGAGGTAGGAAACAGGGTTTACGTTTCCTAGAAAAATAAATAGACTGTGTTTTGTCAGGATTTACAAGGATTTTCCATTTTTTAAAATATGTATTAAAAGATGCTAGGGCATTTTCTAAAGTGGATATTATATCAACTGATATAAAGTCTGCGGTGAATATCGATGTATCATCTGCAAATATGGACGTAATACAGTTCGGTACACTTGGAATATCTGCAGTAAATATGTTGTAAAGAATAGGGGAGGCCTTGTGGACATCCAGATGAGATGTTAATAAGTTGGGAGGAAGTTGAACCCATAAAAACGGAAAATGACCTATTATATAAAAAATTTTGAATAATTTTAACAATTTCGATTGGAAATTTATATTGGTTTAATTTGAAAATAAGGCCGTTGTGCCGATTTAATATCCAATAAAACCATTCCAGTCGATTTTTCATTTTTAAAATTGTTTTTTAACAAACTTTCTAATTTTCAGTAAAGGTTGTGAAGTGTTGTATTCATTTCTAAATCCAAATTGTTGTGGAGGTAGTATATTTTTATCTTCTATAAATGTGGTTAATTTTTCTTTCAATATTTTCTCAAGTAATTTGCTTATAGCTGAAAGTAGGCTGATTGGTCTATAAGATAATGGTGAATCTGCAGGTTTATTTGGTTTACCAATTGGTATGGTTTTGGCGTTTTTCCAAATTTGGGGAAAATAACATAATTTAAGACAACAATTAAAAATAAGCGTAAGGAATTTTATACCTTTTTTGGGAAGTTTTTTTTAAACATATGTTGTTAATACCAGGAGATTTTTTATTTTTTAAACGTTTTATAAGATCGACAGTTTTAGATGTGGTAATAAAATAGTCTGTGTTAGGTGCAACAATAGTATTTCTTATAACGTTTACTGTGTTGTTCACGTATGCAATCGTTGTAGCATCGCTAAGATGTGATGACATGTTATGATTTGAACTAAATTGTTGAGCGAGTAAGTCACATTTTTCCTGCTGGGTATAGTAAACTACGCCATTGTGTTTTAGGATAGGAATGTTTTTTGTTTTCTTCTTAAGAATTTTGGAAATTTTCAAGAATGGGCGTGAGGATTTGTCTAGAGTATATAACATATTGTTCCATGATAGATTTCGTAATTTATTTAGTTCCACTCTAATTTTTTTATTTAAGTCATTCGGTTATGGTCGTTGATATCCCTGAAACGTTTCCAATTTCTCCTGTAGATATTACGATGTTGGATCAGAATCCTTATGTTATCTGGTATAGTGGTATCCGTTTTTATTGGTTGTTTTTTTTAGGACACAAGCTTCAATAGAGTCATAAATGACTTTATTAAAATTTGTTATCATATTATCAATTTGGTATTCGTGCGATACGTCATTTATATTCACAGTTGTGGAAAGATTTCTGTTTATATAATTCGTAACCGATTTCCAACTTGCTTTGCGAAACTCTGGATAACTTTTTACAATTCTATTTACTATCAAGCTAACGTTAGAAATAATTGGAAGGTGGTCTGACGATAGGTCATTGAGTGTCCTTACTGCTGAAAAATTTTGTGACATATTTATGAAAAAGTCCAGCGTGGAAGGTTGTCTCCTCGGATGGGATGGGATATATAAGGAAATACAATTTCAATATAATGAGTGTGGTGATTTTATTGTAATAAATTACCCCAGCAGTTATTTCTCAGACATCCCCAATTTCTGTGCCTACTATTGAAATCACCACCAAGGATGAAGTTATCGTGGGAAGTAAGTTTACGTACATCTGATTTAATTGCAACGGTCCACACAAATCAATGTCACCCGATTGTCCTAGTAGGATTTCTTACTTGCAACTTAAGCTACGTTCAGACCTGTAAAATATTTTGTCCAAATATTTGTTATAAAATATTTATAAAGTTGCGTCAAACAAATGCAATATTTATTTCATGTTCAGACTTGAATAAATATTTGATGGTATTGTTTTATCAAACAGTGCAAAAATAATTTGGTTCAAACACACACATGTTTTGCAGCCACAGTATATCGTATATTTTCATGCAAAAAAAAAAAAACAATTTGGCAATTTGTTTTAATTTTAACTATATTTATTAGGTTTAAAATTAAATTTTTATAATAAAAGTGTATAATATTAATATATAACACGATTGAAAAAAACTTTGTCGAATCTGAACATAAAATATTTCATGTTAACAAACAGCAATGCGGATGATTTTCATAAAACAAATTGATTTGCTGGCAAATAAATATTTTCTCATTGTTTCATCAATGTGAACACCAAAAGTCAAATAATTTACGTCATTTTGGTAAAATAATTATTTGATCTTGCAAACCAAATGTAAGATCAAACAGCGTCAATGACAGCTGTTCTTTGTTTATTTTCTGAAAAAGAGTGTTATCACTTCATACAAAAAAGTAAATAGTCGCTTATATGACTGGTTTTATTTTATTTTTTATAAACAAAGTTGTGACATTTAATTGAAATTCAAGCAATTGCTTAAATTAATGATAATTATTATTTTTGTTGTTTGTTTTGTTATTTATTGGTTGGTAACAACATACTATATATAGTTATACTACATAATATATGCATCTATAGTCTAGTTTGCAGTCTAGTCCAACGGTTCCCAAATTACAATTAAATAAGAGATACTGTTATCTCGGAGTATGAAGTTAGGCCACCTTTTCATAATTCAAGGACAAGCTTATCGCAGATTTAAGTTTGTCAAATTGTAAACAAAAGTGTTCTTGTTTGGAAGGACTAAAATAATATATTTCCGAAACAGAGGTGACTCTTTATTCGTCTTCAATACGTTAATCCAGGTAATTTTAAATATAAATATTCCATTCCGACGTGATACACAGATTTTAACTTGATTTTGTCGACCAATATTATTAAATTAACATCAGAAAATGCATAAATATTCAAAACCATGCAGTAAAATTCACAGTACTTTCGCAAAGAATTCAAGTCATTATGCGGATAAACGCATTTCGCAACAATATCGAAGGAGTTCAACTTTCTTATATTATTTTCCCGAAAAATTAGCTAACATACTCAGATTACCCGTCTGCAATCGCAAAAAAAATTTGCAACGTGACTCTTTAAGCACATGTCGACGATATTTGATGAAGAAACCTTTTCGTTACTTTAAAGAAAAATGAACGTGAAAGATCTCACGATCATAATATTAAACATCATGTTAACATTTCAACAATGAAGTCATTCTATCTTCAAAAACAGGCAATTGAAACTTCTCTGAAATATTAATTATTCTCAATGTACGGGAATATTTTATAGAAATGACATACATATCTACATCTGTTTGATCTTGGGATTTATGGACTATAACAATTTTCGGATGAAAAATTACATATTTAGAACAATAAGATATCAAAATATGTATGGGGGTCCGCGAATTTAAATAAATTCCTCAAGGTGTCCGCGAAGTAAAAACCGGGGGAACCGCTGGTCTAGTCTATATTCAAGCTATAGTTTAGTCTATAGTCTTGTCTATACTTTAGTTTATAGTATTGTTTATAGTCTAGTCTATAGGTTATAATCTAGTCTATAGTTTAGTAATTAATTGTGAAATTCATTTTATTAATTAATTTATTACTCAATTTATTTAAACAATTATTTATTATATTAATGGATATAAAAATATATTAATAATAAACAATTCTCTATAATTATACCCTACACCACTTTAGTGGGGAGGGTATATTGGGTTTGTGTTGATGTTTGTAACATAGAAAAATATTCGTCTAATACCCAAGTATACCAATCGGCTTAGAATCATTTTCTGAGTCAATTAAAATATGTCCGTCCGTCTGGCTGGCTGGCTCTCCATGTAAACCTTGTGCGCAAGGTACAGGACGCAATTTTGCAGATAATTAGATGAAATTTGGCACACACGCTTCTTTTGGCCCAGAGACGAAGCCTATTGAAAATGGTTAAAATCGGTCCTTTATTTCGACTAGCCCCCATACAACCGTACCCCCCAAATAGGGCCTTTTTTAGCACTACCGATTTTTGTAATGATCGGGCTTCATTTGACCCTATCCCCCATACAAACTCCCCTTCAGAAAATGACTTAAAGGTCAAAATTCACTTACAAACACTAATAACACTTTTAAATTCTACATAAATAATATTGAAGATGACTTAACTGCCCCTACCAACATTTTTAAGGATAGAGCCATATTTTGCCCTACTCCCCTTTGAACCCTCTTGTAAAATAAATCTTTTTTTGCCAAAATAAAAGTAAAACAAGTATGAATGTATAGTCGGGCGTAGCCGACCATATGATACCCTACACCAGACAGTATGTATGTTAAAAATGGGGATTATTTAAAAAAATAAGGCATTTGGTTTGTTTTTTAACTTTATTTCCGAATATTTTTACTTTTTTTTTTGGCAAAAAAAGAGATTTTTTAAGAGGGCTCAAAGGGGAGTAGGGCAAAATATGGCCCTATCCTTAAAAATGTTGGTAGGGGCAGTTAAGTCATCTTCAATATTAAGGAGTGAGATCGAAAAATTCTTAACACACGTTTTTCATTACATTTTTCAACCAAAGTATTATTTGATTTTTTTTTTTGATCAAGTTACCTTTGAAAAACATGTCAGTTATTATGTGTAATGTCAATTATATTAATTTTTTGTTAATCTGATTAAAATGAATGACCAGAAAAAAGTGCGTACTGAAATTATTAAATATTTTCAACTAAACCCAAATTGGTCTTACAAAAAGTTGGCCAAGCATCCAAAGGTCTGCCGTCAAACTGTTTCCAATGTTATTAAACAGTACCGGGAGAACTTGTCAGTTGATAGAAAACCTGGTTCAGGTAGAAGGAATGGTCCACATGATGTTTTTAAAGCCAAAAAAATAGAACGCATTTTCAAAAGAGTTCCCAACACATCCCGTAGGAAAGCAGCTCGGTTAGCTCAGTGCTCGGACTATTTGGTACGAAAAGTATTTTCTGGCAGATTTTTCGCAACTTCCAGGTCAAAAGTTTTAAGTTGCTGATGCTCGAGGGAATGTTGAAGAAAAGTTTAGGACCCAAAAGCAGACAAAATTTCCCAGAAAGTTCTTGGTATGGCAAGCAATATGCAGTTGCGGCAAAAGTATGTTACAAACATCAGCACAAACCCAATATATCCTCCCCACTAAAGTGGTGTAGGGTATAAATACTCCGAAATAAAGTTAAAAAAAAACAAACCAAATGCTTTATTTTTTTAAATAATCCCCATTTTTAACATACATACTGACAGGTGTAGGGTATTATATAGTCGGCTACGCCCGACTATACATTCATACTTATTTTCAATTTTATAGATATGTAATTTAATGAAAATTATTTATAATTTGGTTATTTCCGGACTTATAGCGATTTTTTTGAAATCGCTATAAACCGTTCCAAACAACCAAGGTTTTTCGCTACATTGACTATACTAAATAGCAACAACATGACAGTAAAAATCCACCATCTATCTCTTTTCCACTTGCACAAGGTATTGAAATGTAATTTCAATACATTGTGCAAGTCTATCTATCTCTTTTCCACTTGCACAAGGCATTGAAATTTAATTTCAATACCTTATGCAAGTCTATATATCTCTTTTCCACTTGTACAAGGTGTTGAAATGTAATTTCAATACCTTATGCAAGTCTATATATCTCTTTTCCACTTGCACAAGGTATTGAAATGTAATTTGTATTTTTTTGTGGTAAAATGTTGAAATTTTAGAATTTATAGAAGTTATTATTCAATGATATAGCTTTTTAGTAAATATAAACACATGTATTTTTGGCTTTTGGTTTGGTTGTGCATTAGCTGTTCTTGTTATGTTCCTCGTTGCCTGCAAACAAAATCTGGTTTTTTTACTGTTTTATCCGTCAATTGCTTTACGAAATTATTTATTGTAATGTGAACACCGGGCAAACAAACTTCTACTATTTGTATTGAATTGTGTTTGGCTTTGTTTCTTCAAAAAATAGAAATACTCATTTTAAGCACATTATGAAATAAAAATGTATTTAATTTTTTGTTTTTAGGCAGAAATTTCTATGAAATCGTAAAAAATATTATTAAATAGTTTCTTTAACGTTTAACAAAAATGTTTCATGTTTGGTGTTCACATTGTGTTCACACTAAGAAAATATTTGTAGGTTGACAAATAAAAATGTTTCACGAAAAACAGCTGATATTTTGTTTGCTCTTCAAAAATATTTTGTGTTCACATTACAGCCAACAAATATTTGATAAAAAACGTCAAATATTTGATAGGTGTGAACGTACCTTTAGGCAACGAACGCAGCCAAAAAGACATAAACCAACAAGACATACAGGTTTAGCTTTTAATAATAATGCAGACTATTCCAATAATTTTCCAAATTCGTTAAATCAGCAAAGTTTTCCCAAAACAAATAGTTGGGGTCTTAATAGAAATAACCACGAAAATGTTAATAATAACCACAACATTAATAATAATCTCTTTTCGTTTGAAGAATTAAAAAATTTAACATTAGAACTTATCACAAGTTTGGAAAAATGTAAATATCGTGCTGATCAGTTCGAGGTAATTACAAGCCTAGCTTGCAGATTTTTGTACCGATGAATGGAAATTTAAAAATAGCATGTATGATCGTGAGGAAAGAAGAGGTGGAGGAGTAGCAATTATTATTAAAAAAATATAAACCCTTTTACACCCCTTAAATACCACAGTTATTGAAAATATTGGCATAAAAATCATTGCTGGAAATGAGTGCATAAATATCTTCTCTTGCTATTTCCCAGGCGGTACAGCTGGAAATGACTCAACTCACAAAATCGTAATTTTAATGATATTATATGAAAAGATGGTACAAATGCACAAAAATTGTGGGAAAAATCGGCCAAAAATATATCCTTTCGGTTGATAGTAACCTCTTAAAACAATTTTAAGCAAAAAGACCATTCGATTCTAATTTTTATGTCTCGTAAAATATGGTCAAACATGAAATACAGGAAAAATTCGAATACTTTTGTGCAGTAATTTTATAGACTTTAAAAAAAGGTTAATTAATTTATGTAAATGTGAATTTTTAAAGTTTAAAAAGCGTGATATCAAAGCTAAGGACTGTCTAGACAATTTAACAAATTAATTTATTAATTTTGCATATAAAATATTAGAGTCCGACCGAACTCCAAATTTCGTTCGGTACCGAACACCGAACCCGAACTTCGGTAAATTTTAAAGTTCGGTGAACACGAACTTTTTTCTTAAATGAAAAACACATTTATGATTAAAAAGTAACAAATTTATAACATTTAAAACCGTAATATGAACATCCGGAAGATTTTTTGAAGAGGGTCTTTAATTAGCAATGGGTCAATTATCAACTAATTCCGAATTCCAGAGAGTGATAAATTTCTAATAACAAACCATTTTTGTGAAATGCATATACACTCAACCTCGTTTTATGCGATTAATTCATTCCGCAGAAAAACGCATAATTCGAATTCGCACAAAACGATACACTAGCTCCATACAAAATATAGTAATTGGGTTTTTAATAAAAAAGCGCACTATTTCAAATTATTCCATCAAAAGTCAAACAAAATCGCATAAAAATCAACAAATATTTAATTCTTTACTGAAACTATTAAAAAATTGTGAAAGATAAAGATAACAAGTAATAACAATACAAATTCCAAATAATGAACTAAAATTTCTTAAAAATAAAAAATAATATTTCTTCGTGTACAAGGATTTAAACGATACTTTATATATCCGAACCGGAATTGGTAAAAATCAGTAGTAGTACCTTGTTGAGAAATTTTTTTCGATGTATGTGAACCAAAATTTTTTTTGCAAAGAAAAATTTTAGAATTTTTAAACCGCACTATTTCAAATTCGCATAAAATAAATACGCATAAAACGAGGTTTGAGTGTATCTTAATACTTTTATTTTTGGTTTTTAAACTATTTTTTGACAATGATATAATTCTTTGTATGAGCACGCATAGAAAAAACATGGTTGTGGTTAAAATTATGATTAAATACCGTCAACATATTTCATCATGATATTTTTGTATTTATCATAATATTGTTATACATGATCATATAATTATAAAATGTGATTAAAATTTCGTTTCGTATCGAAATCAAAATGAATTTTATCGAATTAGTAAAATTACAGTTTTACTTCATAAGAAAGTTAAGTATAATTTCATAAAAATACTAGTATTTTTATGCCTGTTATGAACGTTAGTCATATTCTAAAGCGAACCTTTGGCCATGTCAAAATGTAAACCAATTTTGTCCATTTTGAATACAAATCAAACTGCAACAACAGTTTAGATCCTATCGTTCTTTTAAGAGACTGACAGTCTTTCTGACTGACAGACGTGTCTAGATCATTTGAGAATAAGGACCTAGAAAATTTCAATGTTACAAATGATATCAAAAATTTATAGTCGAAACTAGGTAAATAAAGATAAAAAGTTCGGCGTTCGGTGTTCGGTTAAAATTTCGCCGAACACCGAACATTGGCCGAACCTCACTTTTTACCGAACCGTACTCGAACGTTCGGTCGGACACTACAAAATATGTTATTAAATTTCTTTCTTTTCATATTATACCTAAACTCTAATACTTATGAGAGACACTGTATATGTTTCCACAGAAAATTCCCTAATTGCTGTCATTAGATCTATTCCATTGAAAATATAATTAATTTTTTTGTGTAGAGTAAAAAATAAAAATTTTTTAAATTGTATTTGCCGACACTAAAATACCCAGCATAAACTTTTATTACCATATAAAGAGGTAAAAATGCTAAAATATACTTACACAATAACATTTTAAGTCATTATTTCAACACGGTGATGTCATTAGGGGTAAATAGTTACCACAAACGGCTACATGTAATTAGAAAAAAGTCGTTGTAAATCGCATGAAAAAACTATTGAAATTCATAAACTACTTTTTGCTGGTACATAGATATGTAATAAAGTGGTCATATCTTTACGTGCGAGCTTAAAAAACATTAAGATATTAATTATCAAATGTTTAATAGGTAGTTTCAGAGAAAAACTATTTTTCGCTGAAATATTTCATACATAGTTTAATTTTTTTTCGAGACCATGTATTTTAAATCAACTTAACTGTTTATATTATTTTTTAGAGAATCAAAAAAATCCCGATTAAGTTTGGGTGGTGGGCGTCAAATCAAAACAATTTCATTAAACCCAGTAGTTACATCAATGGAAAGGAGGTGGAGTATTGTTGGTTCCGGGTGGTCAAAAACTAAAAATAGACATGGTTCAGAAAAAAAATGTTATATGAGCAACAATTACTTATTTGATGTAGAAACTACTGAAGATGAGAAAAAATATCAAAATCATCATTGTTCGAGGGAATCTGATGATACTGAAAGTAAAGAAGATGAAAGTGATTGTATAAAAATGTCTAAATTTGAATATGAAGAAATTAAAGAAAGGGTTGCAGCCATCGAAAGCCATATTTCAAATGAATTTGGTGCCATTCGCACATCGACATTAAACAACTCCTCTATTTCTGTTCAAGTGGGCGGATTAGATCATATTCAAACACAGTATGAACGAATGGTAGTCCAAACAGAAGTCTTATCCTCACCGGCCACCGAGCAACTAGCTCAGCGACTAAGTCGAGGTTTGAATATAAGGCAAACAATAGACCAACGTGTAATACGTTCGCCTAGTGCTCGAAAAATTGGAACAATACGTCGAAGATCTGAAGATAAAGTTCGTGTATTACGTAATCCTAGCTGGCATATTCGTTCTTCAAAACTTATTCCACCATGTAATGAATCCGAGTCACAATTATATGATAAAAATGCAAGAAGTCACATAAATACAAAATTGTTTTACGCAAAACATAAAATAGATGATCAGTACATTAAATCTTATAGCGAATTATCATCTTTACCACTGGCCAAAAAACACAGCCTTACAAATTCTTTGGATAATATTTTGACCAACGATAATGAAAATGAGAAATGGATGTCTGGTGAGGAATTTTTTGGTAATATGCAATTTACAGACCAAAACGACAAAGTAAATAATGAAAGTTTAAATCAAATTCATGTTGAGCATGTTACTCCTGTGTCTCGTAAAAAATATTATGATGCAGAAAAAACTCCAATGTTACCGCCAAAATCATTACCCAGAAAGATATGCAATGTTAAAACGCCATTGAAAACTACAATTATACCATCAACAACGAGTAAAGTGCCTTTTGTTAACAGAATTGCGACATCAACACCAGCCATTGAGGAGGTCAGTGGTCGAGCTTCTATTGCCCGATTGAGAGCGCAAAATGCTGGTATGGTTATGGCTAAAGCCAAATTATTTGATGGACTAGGAAACAGTGGTGGTGATGAGCCTCGTTCTATGGTACAGATGGATCAAAAAATAAATGCAATTCGACACACAATGGCATTAGAAAATTCAATATGTTTTAAAAGTACTGTATCATTAGATCATAATGTTGTTGTAGGGGAAGTGCAGTCAAAAAAAACATTAACAAGTACACCAATCGCTAAACGTATTCAGAGTGCTAATTTAAATACCCCAACAAGTTCATTAAAGAGAAAACAACGTTGCAACGCTTCTAAATATCCACAGAAGCAATTTATAACATCTATTGTAGGTGATGATAATTTAACAAAGCGACGTAATTTAAATGAACGAAACGTTATTTCCGAAAATAGAGCAAATTTAAACGCAAAATTTGACATATTACGAACACCTAATAATTCGCGGAATCTTAAATCTCCTAGAAGAGTAAAAAAACATCGCCAACAATTTAAACATCGAAGTGCACAGTCTGAAGCTTGATATCATATTCTTAAGTATTTATAAAAATTTATAAAAACTTATAATTGATTTATAAATCCATTTTTATATAATATTCATCTTAAGTTTACTGAGATTTTTATAATAAGAATATAATATAAAAGATGCATAATAAAGATACACTCACATATATATGAATATCCATGAAATATTATGTTTTATGTTATAACACAAAAATCTGAAGTTACCCTCATAAAATATTTTGATCTGATTTTAATTTTAAGAAATAAAAAGGTAAATTCTACTATTATTTAAAAATATATACATTTATATATTTTTTCTGAAAAAGACGAGCCATTTGTAATAGAATTTAAATCAGAATCACTTCTTTGTTTTTTTTTGTTTGTCTATCTGTGTGCCCATATAAAGCTTGTGCGCACGCAACTGGTAGCAATTTTCAAGATAATTTAATAAAATAGGACACGTACGTTTCTTTTGATCTAAGGACAAAAGCTATTGAAAATGGTTAAAATCGGTTCATTATATCGCCTAGCCCCTATAGAACCGTACATAACCATGCACATAATTATGTTAAATGTTCTAGTACACAGCGGGGCAGAATCGAAATTTTTTGGAAATAAATCTGACATTTCTAAACGGCTGATCCGATCGGGATAAAATTTGGCGTGAGCGTAGCCAAGGAGTTTTCGAGTTTCAGTTTTGAAGATGAACCCTGCAGATGCCCCAGGGACGGCGCTGTGGCGGCTCAAAGTAGGGTACCTACGACATGCAAAATTTTTAAACTCGTTCCATTTTTTTGTTTTTCACGCAAATACAAAGATTTTTATATTTTCTGAAAGCGCTCGACGAGATCTTGAAAAAACATACTACTTATCTCTTATAATATCCGAGTTATAGGCATTTAAAAATTTAGTGATACAAAATTTACCATACCTTGGTCCGCCTTTTTTTTTTTGAATACCGGGCGTAATTTTGGACCAAATGGACAAATTATATAAAAACTACATATAGTAGAAAAGTAGACAAAACAGGCATATAAAAAAATTTAAAACTTTTTGATGTAAAAAGTAAGTCTGTGGATGGAAATCAAAAGAAATTTTGATTAAAATTTTGTAGTTGGAAACTACTACGGAAATCTCAACTTACAACACATCAACAGGAGCGCATTGCAAGTCATACGAAGACTTATGTTCAAGGTCAAAAAAGAGGGTCACACAAAAACTTTTTTGAATCTCAAATGAGGAAATTGCTGATACATTTAACGAAATGCTGAAAAAGGAAAACCAATCTATGGATGCCGTACATTTTGCAACTATTCTTCCTAATAATGCATCACCAAAACGACTTAAGCGAATTGTGGAAAGTATACCAACTCCAACATCACAATCAAATTTTACTGAAGAGGAAGCAATAGCGCTTAAGTTGGAACTGGGTCACAGTCGAAATAAGTACCAAATATTAAGGAAAGCTCTGCATGAATAAGGACACAATATACTATCATCATACAAGGAAAAAAAAACTATCCTACCATCACCTATTGCTGTTAATGATGTGGAAGCTTGTATTGATATATCATCTTTGCTCGAAAACACAGCATCAAGAATTGTGTCAGACTTTACAAGACCAACTAAGGAAAATTCATATCTGTGATGTTGTCTTAATGTGTAAGTGGGGATGTGACGGTTTATCACCACTTCTAGAATACAAACAAGCTTGTGGAAGTCGGACATTAGCAGACTACAAAAGTGTATTTATGTCATCATTAGTGCCATTACGAATTCGTTCATATTCCCTTAATCCATCATGGTCAAGCATCGGAAAATCATTTGAAGATCAATACAACTCCGAGTTCAAAAAATTTTTGTAGACCCATAGGATTTGAATATATAAAGGAGTCAAAGAAAACAACAAAAGAGTTAGTGGAATATTTAAAAGATAAATTAATGCACTGGAGCCCATTTGCATAAAAATAAAGGAATTCTCTATTAACGTATCATATCATCTAAGCCTAACAATGATTGATGGAAAGGTCAGCAATGCCATAACAGAAACTTCTTCCTTCTGGAGATGATCAATATGTAATGAGAAAAAGTGGCAATTATTATTTTTGGATTACTTTTTACACATATCATACGACCTCAAATATAGAAGTGTGCCAAAGAATCTTACTAAATCAACAAAAAATAATGAAGAATTGATAGAACTGAGAGCTGCGGAAAAAAGCAGAATGCAAGAAGAATTTAAAGTTCAGATTGGATTAAACATCGCATTTAAAAATTTGTATCACTAAATTTTTAAATGCCTATAACTTGGATATTATAAAAGATAAGTAGTATGTCCAAGCATGTTTTTTTTAAGATCTCGTCGAGCGCTTTCAGAAAATATTTGGGTGAGAAACAAAAAAATGGCACGAGTTTAAAAATTTTACATGTCGTAGGTACCCTACTTTGAGCCGCCACAGCGCCGTCCCTGGGGCATCTGCAGGGTTCATCTTCGATCACTCGAATACTCCTTGGCCACGCCAAATTTTATCCCGATCGGGTTAGCCGTTTAGAAATGCCAGATTTATTTCCAAAAATTTCGATTCTGCCCCACTGTGTAGTATGTCAACAAAAATCGGAAATACTTAGTTTTATTAAAGTCTAAATAACACTGCCGATTTTTTAAATGATCGTATCTCATTTGACCCTATCCCCCATACAAACTCCCCTTCAGAAATTGGCTTTAAAGTCAAAATTCATTTATAAACAATAATAACACAATTAAATTCTACATGAATAATGATGTAGTCGTAAATTCCTCACCCAAAATTTAAAAGGATATGCCCATATATACCCTTAACCATAATCTTGAAATCGTTAGAAAAATAATACTACGGTGGTGGGTACCTTGGCATCCGTGGCGGACAATGCGTCCACCTATTTTTTCCATGCCATTGGTAAAAAACATAGGGGTGAAAGAGAAGGATGTTCTCGAAGAACCCTTAAATATAGGCGAGGGTTCCGACTTTGAATCCTCAGAAGATAACAACAACACCATTATAGCAAATCCCAAAAAGGATGAATTAGAGCAAATGGTGAAACAGGTGAGTGTCTATTACTAAGAAAAGACTATCTGGAGCACAGCAGAGGAATTTGAAAAAGATACTTCAGGAAATCATAGTCAATCCAACGACACTCCAAAGGAAAAAAACGGACTTTTTCACAAGATCTGAGGCAACAAGGATCAGGTCTCCCGAAGAGAAAGTCAGAATACTGAGAGTAAGTGTGACAACGCCAAGAAAGATATTCCGAAGACGACCACGGCGGCGAAATCAACCTCGAAGGTATAGGAGTTGATGCCAACTCCTACCATGTAGCTTGGGGTAGTACAAACACCAATCGCAGAGAACAAGCCCTCTTGGATTTTCTGAATACTAAAGATTTGATCACACTAAACATAGGTAATAAAGCTACCTTTGTCAATAAAATCAGACTTTCATTTCCCACCCGCTATATTGAATAACAAAAATAAACCGATATTGGAGGAAGGAGGAAAAGGTATTTCGCGGTATACTACAGAGTGGGGCTCGACCGAGAGACCTAAATGTTAACCCGGCGAAGACGGAAATCTGTCTAGTTACCCAGAAAATAATAATAAAGTCATACTTTACAAACAACATTTTAATCACATCTACAAATGAGATTACATTTCTTTTGCTTTTATAAACCTAATTTTTCCTTATAAATGAAAATTAAAAATGAGGACAGAGATGAAGAAAAGTCACTACATATAGCATATTTAAATACATAAAATTTCGCTGAAAACCCAATAAAATTTACATAAGCATCTCATTGACATTCAAATATAGGATTTTTACTGCTTCTTTTTTTGCTGGGTAATTTACAAAACGTAAATTGGTGACAAAAAAAATATTTAGGTACCGTTAACGGCTTTCTTGTTGGAATCTTCCAGTAAAGATGCAAATAAAGCTGAGAATAGTATTTGCATATGTTATCAAAACAAGTGTCAACCTTAAATCAAGCATGAACACCGACCTATGGCCTACTCGCTTTGGTCTTACTAGAGCTGATTCAAACAGTCTGCATAAGTTCTTAGCCGCTACAATCCCAAAAAATGGAGAGCAGATTCAAATAATATAATATGCCACTTGCTGTATACTACTATCTTTCTACCTTTAGATCCAAAGATCCTGGGGTATAGTTGACCGCCAGTAGGCACAATAGGGGTGATAACACTTCTCCTTGTGGTGTACCCCTGCACAGTAGGGCAGAATCGAAATTTTTTGGAAATAAATCTGGCATTTCTAAACGGCTGATCCGGGGCTACGCATGAGCGTAGCCAAGGAGTATTCAATATTAAGTTTTGAAGATGAACCCCGCAGATGCCCCAGGGACGGCGCTGTGGCGGCTCAAAGTAGGGTACCTACGATATGTAAAATTTTTAAACTCGTGCCACTTTTTTGTATTTCATCCAAATACAAAGATTTTTATATTTTCTAAAAGCGCTCGACGAGATCTTGGACATACTACTTATCTCTTATAATATCCGAGTTATAGGCATTTAAAAATTTAGTGATACAAAATTTACCATACCTTGGTCCGCCTTTTTTGAATACCGGGCGTAATTTTGGACCAAATGGACTCAATTTTTTCTTGTTAGTTAGACAACAAAATTTCAAAAAACTGAAAGCAGTTTTGGAAACTCCAATATGTTTTATATTTACTCCAAAAGTATTTTCCCAGCCCTGAAAGAAATGTGGTCAATATGGGCAAAAAAGTTAAAATCACATTTTGGGATTTTCATTCCTATTTTTGGGAATTGCGGGATGCCCTTTGATAATAAATTTCTAAAACTATGATTTATATCAAAATTTTAATAGGGTCGCAGATAGCTACAACAATTTAGTCCATATTTATCCCTTAATATCATTTTTTAGTTAGATATGGAAATTCTCGACCCTTTATAAAAAATTTCAAGCCAATATCTCAATTACATACAAAAATATGTTCATTTAAACTTGTGTCTTTTAATTTCATCTTTTTCATATTTTAGTATTAAGTGTGACAGAACATGCATTTGGTGTTGAATAAAATATTTGGACAATTTTTAAAAATTATTTAGTTAATTATTTTATTAAAGACCATAATATTGTATAACAATAAAAAAATTATAATTTTATTATGAGCCACGCACAACAACACCCCACACAAACCACCTTTCCCGCTCACCGAAATATAAAACACAATTTAATACAATATCATCAGTTAGTAAATTAGCTTTTTTATTTGAACTGTTTATCTTAAACACAATACAATTAATTCTTACAACCTACTTATATAGTAAATGCTTACACTAGAATAAATCTTCCTTGTTTTGAGATGATAGAGTTTCATAACAAATCCATCTTTTCGCATAGTTGAAAGAACAGGATCAGAAGATAGAATTAACCTATTAAAAATATCTTCATTCTGTGATTGCGTGGAGCATTTTCTTGAGCTGAATAGTTGAACATGCTTAAAATCTCGTTTCCTCGCTTCCTGGGCTTCTTCTGTTAACTCTCCAAGTGGAAGAATATTCGATTCAATTATTATTTGACCATGACACAATACTTTGTGAACTGTTGGTGTTAGTTCCCTCCATGGATACAGAGAATTTAGAAATTTCAGATGTATATTCCCCAAATCGATTTCCATTAATTTTATGTTTACTATTCAGTGCCATTAAAATAGTATTAACTCTTCGAAGCAACTCCTTGTCGATTCCAGTTATTTTTGAAGTAATTTCAAAATCACGAAAAAACCTTCTCGCCGTATTACCGTCATTTGTACTACTGCAACTTGGAAGTGGTTTGTCGCTGTTTAATCCCATCTGAACTTTAAATTCTTCTTGGATTCTGCTTTTTTCCGCAGCTCTCAGTTCTATCAATTCTTCATTATTTTTTGTTGATTTAGTAAGATTCTGCGGCACACTTCTATATTTAAGGTCGTATGCTATGTGTAAAAAGTAATCCAAAAATCGTATTCTGGCATGAAGTGGTGAAATTCCGAAAGACATGACTTCTTCATTAATACTTCTGCTTTTGTTTATATTTGAGAATTGCCACTTTTCTAAAACCTTTTGTTGTTTTCTTTGACTCCTTTATATGTTCAAATCCTATGGGTCTACAAAAATTTTTTGAACCCGGAGTTGTATTGATCCATATATCTTCAAATGAATTTCCGATGCTTGACGATGATGGATTAAGGGAATATGAACGAATTCGTAATGGCACTAATGATGACATAAATACACTTTTGTGATCTGCTAATGTCCGACTTCCACAAGCTTGTTTGTATTCTAGAAGTGCTGATAAACCGTCACATCCCCACTTACACATTAAGACAACATCACATTTATGAATTTTCCTTAGTTGGTCTTCTGAAAAGTCTGACACAATTCTTGATGCTGTGTTTTCGAGCAAAGATGATATATCAATACAAGCTTCCACATCATTAATAGCAATAGGTGATGGTAGGATAGTTTTTTTTTCCTGGATCGCCTTGTATGATAGTAATATATTGTGTCCTTTTTCATGCAGAGCTTTCCTTAATATTTGGTAATTATTTCGACTGAGACGCATTTCTAACATAAGCGCTATTGCTTCCTCTTCAGTAAAATTTGATTGTGATGTTGGAGTTGGTATACTTTCCACAATTCGCTTAAGTCGTTTTGCATTAGGAAGAATAGTTGCAATATGTACGGTATCTATAGGTTGGTTTTCCTTTTTCAGCATTTCGTTAAATGTATCAGCAATTTCCTCATTTGAGATTGAAAAAAGTTTTTGTGTGACCCTCTTTTTTTTGACCTTGAACATAAGTCTTCGTAAGACTTGCAAGGCGCACCTGTTGATGTGTTGTAAGTTGAGATTTCCGTAGTAGTTTCCAACTACAAAATTTTAATCAAAATTTCTTTTGATTTTCATCCACAGACTTACCTGTTTTGTCTACTTTTCTACTATATGTAGTTTTTATATAATTTGTCCATTTGGTCCAAAATTACGCCCGGTATTCAAAAAAAGGCGGACCAAGGTATGGTAAATTTTGTATCACTAAATTTTTAAATGCCTATAACTCGGATATTATAAGAGATAAGTAGTATGTTTTTCAAGATCTCGTCGAGCGCTTTCAGAAAATATAAAAATCTTTGTATTTGCGTGAAAAACAAAAAAATGGCACTTCGTATGACTTGCAAGGCGCTCCTGTTGATGTGTTGTAAGTTGAGATTTCCGTAGTAGTTTCCATCCAACTACAAAATTTTAATCGAAATATCTTTTGATTTTGTCGTGTGCACCCTGTAATAGAGCTACTGAATAGAAGAAGAAGAAACTTAAACAGGTGGCAACACAATGAAAAAGGGATTTTTTTTGAAAAGAAGAAGATGAATAAGACAAAAACAAATAGCTTTAAAAAAAAATTATGTAGGCAAACAAATTGCTGAAAATTTGTTGAAGCCATATTGGTAACCGAGGTTTCTAGATGCCAAAAGGAAGAAATGTCGGCCTTTTTGATTTTTGCTCGGAGAGATGAAGAAGGTGGGGTCTGTGGACTCATCATAAAAAAAAAACTAAATTTTTGATTTTATTTTTTATATAAATTAAATCAATTTTATTTAAAAAAAGAATTAATTAAACTTAAAGCTAAACTTAAAGTTAAACTTAAAACTAAACTTAAAACTAAACTTAAAACTAAATTTTTAAATTAAACCAAAGCAAAACACAAACCTGCAAAGCCACTTCAACACCGACTCCATCCAACGAGGGAGAAGCTGTTTTCCAGCACCACCACGCCTGGGGTGCTTTGGTATAATTTTTGGAAAGGGAAAGGTTAGACTAAATAAATATATATTCGTATTGCTAGGCTTACCTATCATTCATCGTATCGAATCCATTCCGTTTGCTTTTTTTTCAAACGTGCGCGAACAGGGTTGAGCTCAGGCCCTTTACAAAGTAACGCGTGATTTCGAGATCTCAGGTGGTTTTAGCCATATATATTTATAACAAAAACCCTGTGAAAACAAGCAAAATTATTTAAAAGGTGTGTTAACTTAAAATATATTTTCAATTACTTACCTGGTTTACCCGAACGGACCCTAATACGGACGGACAGAAAAGCCTCATCAGCCAAAAGAACTCTTCCCGCTCTATAATTGCCTCCCGTAAACCAGCTAGTTGCCGCAGAAAAAGAATTGCCAGATCCGGTTTATCCCCGAGCTAAATTATGAACTTTTGAAACGCAAACATAAATTTGAGTGCATATAGTTAAACCTCAATCCAAACCTAAAACTAAAGCTAAATTTAAATTCTAAATTTAAACCTAAATTCGAACCTAAAACTGAAGCTAAATTCTAAATTTAAACCTAAAACTAAAGCTAAATCAAAATTTTAAATTTTAAAACTTAAATTTAAACCTAAATCTAAAATTAAAGCTAAATTGAAATTCTAAATTTAAAGCCTAAATATAAAACTAAATCTAAATTGTAAAGCGTAGAATTAAAATTAAAACTAAACTAAATTTTTAAATCTAATATTGTTAAAGTTTGTTTGAGAATAATTTCGATAATAAAATCCAACATTTATAATGTTTAAATGAAATTTTTAAAAGTCTTAATCAATTAAAATGATCGGTTAAACAATATAAGCGGCGGTAAGTAGGGAAAGAAAAGTTTGCAGGGTAAATTTTGGGACATCCCTAATATTAGGATGTCATGGCGGGATTATCCAATCCCGAGTGGGAGGGTTTATCCTGGCACAACATCTGCCAGCCGTTATAGGTCGTAGGAACGTTTCATCAGGGAGACAGACAGAAACCTACTCGGTGCCCCTTTATATTTTATTTCGTTTATTTCTTTTAGCTGGTATGGTTTTTATGTGTGTGTGTAGGTGTCTAGAGAGGTAGCAAGAACCACCCCCATCCGGCGAGCTCCAAGCCCGGCGAACGCGAGCATACCAGCGCCGGTACAACTCTGGCAACACTAGTTTCATTTGTTTTGCACAACCACACTACATAAATGGCGCCCAACGTGGGGCCCGAGTAGGTCCATAGCCTGATCTTTTGTTAGTTTTCTAATTCTATTTAGTCATGACTACGTAAGTCCTGTTAGGTCATACCTAGAGTCCCTAATTGTTGCGACGTCGTCGGACGAAATAGTAAATTTAGTTTTTACTTTTCTCCATTTCAATAGATGGGAAGCTATAATTGTGCATGGTCAATATTGTACACACCTACGTAAGTCCCGGACAACAGGACAATTTTAGTCTAGTTCGCGTTGCGACGTGTGGTGTGAACAATATGGTCCTGCAGAATTATAGATTCTTCAGCCTATCCTTTCCAAACAATTTGAGGCTCTCAGAATAGCTTTCCATAGCATATCTGAGAATGCTCAAGTTGTGAAGAAAGAATAGCTAAGGCCAGCCCCCTCTTTTACAATAGTCCATAGAGTATCTGTTTTAGAAACATGCGTTTTGTCCGCAGTGAAGTAGTAAGGGTAGTCCTACAGGTTCTAGGTTATCAAACCATCATCTAGTTGCACCTTTAAAAGTTTTTCTGTGGGAAACAACTACTAAAATTTTATCCATTTTAATTTTTTTTCTTGTCTGCATCTCCTGAATCCAAAATAGAAAAGAAACAATTAGAAACGTAACTACGAACTATAATACATTTTTTACATTACCTGCAAACTTTACTTTCCTGAAATACACCGCCGATAGTAAGATTTTATTTAATTTGAGATTTCAAGATTTATCTTTGGTTCATTTGGATTTGGAATTTTGAGTTTTTTTTTTTTGTAGAACGTTTTAGCTTTGTCGTTACGAACGTTTTGGAGTTAGTTTTTAAATTTTTACTTCCTTTCTTTAGAATTGATTTTTTTTAGTTTTCCTTTGGGAAAGAGGAGGAATTTCTTCTAGTATTTTGCTAATATTTATCATAGAGATAAATAGTTTTTTTACTAGCGGTCTGTTACGAATTTGATATTTTATTATATTTTGTTATTTTGGTTGAGTTTTTATTGTGGGGTTATTCCGCCAACTAGATTTCTATTCATTAGGAATGGTCTTAACTCGCTCGGCTAGGACTCGTGTACAAACTGAGCATAATAATATTTCCAATATGGAGAACATTACACGCACGACTGCAGGAACTGTAGTTCCTACGGCGCATCCGACGTATACGATTGCCAACACAGCTACGACAACTACTACCTCGGCATCGACCGTCATGCCGGCGGTCCAACAATTCATGTCTATGGCCCATGAACGTTCCGGGTTTTTAAATGAGTCTGCAATCTCCAACAGCACGATTACATCGCCTGACTACAGCAGTATCACCGCCAGGAGTGTGCAACAAGAGTTCCGAGCAAATATCCCGCCGACAGCTCCTCAACCTGTTAACATCGTCACCACAGGAGGCGATATGTTTACTTTTGTGCGGGAGGAATTGCAACGGCAAATACGGCAGTTGCGAACCGAATTGCAACAGGAATTCGGCAATGCTGCTGCTCCAGCTAATCCGCCGATATCGGTCCTTCAACCAACGGAGCCGCGAACATCTGTTCGGCAGCCAAATGCAGTGTTTAACCATCAGCCTGTAGAGCAGCAACCACCTGTTAGGCAAGGAAACAATTTAGTAACGAATCAACTACCTCAACCTCAATTGTACATACCTGCTAGTAATTACCAGTTGCAGAATGATTTTCAACCAACCCAAGGACAAGCATCTAACGCACAGCCGCCTTATGTACCACCAAATGCGAATCCAGTTTTTCCAGCACCAATTCAATCCTCACAAGCTCCCAGTTGGCCTACTGACGGCGCATTCGCCGTTCAAAGAAAGGTGGATTTGTCCAAATGGGGTATTAAGTTCGACGGAACCTCGAAGTCCATGAGTGCTGAAGATTTCATTTTTCGAGTAGACGTTCTAAGACAGGACTACAACTGCGCGTTCAATGACGTCCTACGAGGTTTTCATCATCTGCTAGAAGGCCAGGCGCTGGACTGGTATTGGAACCTACGTAAGTTAAGGCCAATACAGTCCTGGGATGAGTTGGTGGGAGCATTCCTTACCCAGTTCCGAAGATTTGAGAACGAGTTCCAGTTACAAAAACAAATTATGGATCGTCGCCAAATGCCGATGGAAAGCTTTGAAAGTTTTTATAATGGTGTGATGAAGCTAAGAAATCAACAGCGAAATCCCTATTCAGAACGAGATCTAGTGGAGATTATGAAAAGTAATCTAAAGCCGTCATTGTCACATCTACTATTTTCTGTGACCACTTCTAATCTGAATGAGTTCTGTCAACAGGCGAAACGAGCCGAAAACTTAATTACCACTCAAAGGCAGACTTTTCAAGCTAGACATTCCGTCCCAGCTCGCGTACATGAACTCCAGTTTGGAGATGAAGAGCCGACACCTATCCCCGAAGTAGACGCCTTAGCCACTAGTAGCCGGTATATATGCTGGAATTGCAAGCAACCAGGCCATAGCTTCATGGATTGCCCATCACCCAATAGGCGCATATTTTGTTTTCGATGCGGTAGAGACGATGTAGTCACGCCTAAGTGCCCTAAATGTCGGGGAAACCTGAAGGGGAGCGAGTCCCAAACGGGGGAGACTCGTTCAAACCAACCCTAATCCCGGATAATACTACGTCCAGACCTACCCGAATTCTGATTAATCCCGAGCGTTTAACTCCTGAAGCTGAAAAGCCGAAAGTCCATGTAATTAAACCATTACATCAAAGAATTCATGAATATAATGAAGCTAAATTAAGAATCTTCGGGCAGGTCTCTAACAAGATAAAGAAAGCTAGACAGCGTTACAAAATCAGGAAAAGAGTAAAGCATGAAATAATGTCAACAAGTTTGTATGAAGGGAAAGATGCTAGAATATATTTAAAAATTCCTATTAATGGACACGAGGTTGATGGTTTATTGGACAGTGGAGCTACCGTTTCCTGTCTGGGTAAAGGTTGTATGGAGTTAGTGGAGAGTACGGGTCTCCCAGTTCAAAAATTTCTGTCCTACGTTAAAACGGCCGATGGCAGTCAACATAAAATTGTCGGACGGGTAAAAGCTATAATCAACTTTAATAATTTTTCAAAGGAAATTACCTTATATTTAGTACCAACGCTAAGTAGGAGTCTGTTCTTAGGCGTAGACTTTATGAAGAGCTTCGGTCTATTCCCGGCCTTGTGTAGTCTTTCTACTAATGAAGTGGATTTGTGTCCGGAGTCGGAAGAGGTTAAGGACAACCTTAAAATACATGTACTCCCTCCCGATGACAAGGCGGCTTTAGAAAAAGTAGTGGCGTTATTTCCTTGCTGCACGAAGAAAGGTCTTGGCCAGACTACGCTCGAATGTCATACAATCGATACCCGCGAAGCGATTCCGGTTAAAGACAGACATTATCCCGTCTCACCAGCTGTGCAGAAGTTGATGTACGCAGAGCTGGATAGGATGCTTAACCTTGGGGTCATTGAGCAGAGCGAGAGTCCTTGGAGCCATCCGGTTACTCTCGTCCGTAGGGGCGAGAAGAACCGTTTGTGTGCTCGCTCGTAAGCTAAATGCTCTCACGGTTAAGGACGCCTATCCTCTGCCGCACATCGAAGGTCTTCTCAGCCGGTTAGGGGATACATATTACATATCAAGCGTTGATCTCAAAGACGCGTTCTGGCAGATACCACTAGATGCATCTAGTAAGGAGAAAACTGCATTCACGGTGCCAGGACGACCACTTTACCATTTTACGGTCATGCCTTTTGGGTTGTGTAATGCAGCCCAAAGGTTATGTCGTCTAATGGATAAAGTGATCCCCGCAGCACTTCGTGATAGAGTTTTCGTCTATCTAGATGATCTTGTGATAGTATCTCCAGACTTTAAGACACACTTGGAATTGCTGGATCGGGTAGCGCGTTGTTTGGATTCAGCGAGTCTGACCATCAACGTAGCCAAGTCCAAATTCTGCTTCAAGGAACTGAAGTACCTAGGGTATATAGTAGGAGGAGGAAAATTAAAACCTGATCCTGATAAAGTTAATACTATTATAAAATATACATACCCGAAAACCGCAAAGCAGGTTAGAAGCTTTATGGGAGCCACTGGTTGGTACAGACGCTTCATTCCCGACTATGCCACCATATCCACTCCAATATTTAACACTCTCAAGAAAGGAAAAGTCTTCAGTTTTCCGGACGAAGCTAAAGAAGCCTTCGACAAATTAAAATCAGCCCTTACAACAGCACCAGTACTTAGACATCCGGATTTCAACAAGCATTTTTACGTGCAGTGTGATGCTTCAGACGTCGGGTTGGGAGCAGTTTTGTTCCAAAAAGATGAAGACGACGGCGAGCATCCGGTAGCGTTCTTCTCTCATAAATTAACCAGTGCCCAGAAAAACTATTCGGTCACCGAGAGAGAGTGCTTGGCCGTAGTGATGGCAATAAAAAAATTCCGGCCGTACATCGAACTGTTGCCGTTTACAGTCATCACCGACCACAGTAGCCTCAAATGGTTAATGTCCCATAAGGACCTCAGTGGCAGACTAGCTCGGTGGAGTTTACACCTCCAGGCCTTTTCATTCGCTAATGAACATCGGCCCGGATCCAAAAATATCGTACCTGATACTTTATCGAGATATGATATGGAGGAAATATCTGCGGAAGTAAATAATTTAATAGATTTGCAGTCAAGTTATTTTAAAGAGCAAGGTTACCTGGACTTAATCGCCAAAATCCGTGAAAATGCCGAAAGTTTATCAGATTTGAAGGTAGTTGACGATTTGGTCTACAAACGAGTTTTGCCTTACGATGGTATTCCAATAAACGAAGACTTCGCTTGGAAACTTTGGGTTCCGCTTGAATTGACCCAAGACATTATTGCTAAGTGTCATAATCCACCTCAAGCCGCACATGGAGGTTTTGGAAGAACACTCCGAAGAGTCAAAGAATATTTCTACTGGCCAAACCAAAATATACAGGTTCGTACCTTTGTAGCCAATTGCCAAATCTGTCGAGAAACAAAACCCGCTAATTCAACTTTACGACCACCCATGGGAGCGGAATCTCAAACGGAGCGCCCGTTCCAGAAAATCTTTATTGATTTTCTAGGCCCGTATCCGCGGTCCAAAAACGGGAATTCATTTATATTCATCGTTCTGGACCACCTTACGAAGTTCGTGCTATTGAAGGCTATGGCAAAGGCAAATACGAAAAATGTAATAAAATTCCTAATCTCCGAAGTATTCCACAAATTTGGTACCCCGGAAATAATTGTGTCAGACAACGGAAAACAGTTCGTCAGCAAAGAATTTCAAGACATGGTTTGTAACTTTGGCGTCAAGCACGTAAAAACCGCTACCCACTCACCACAGGCAAATGCCTCAGAGCGCGTGAACCAGTCGATTCTGTCCGCAATTCGTTCGTATCTACAAGGAGATCATACTGAGTGGGACAAATACCTGTCAGAAATAGAATATTCGTTAAGGTCATCAGTACAAACATCAATCGAAGTTACGCCGTACTTCGCACTGTTCGGTATGAACATGATTTCGCACGGAAGTGTATATAAGCTTGCGAAGAAACTACAATGTCTTCATGATCCGGAAATCGACATAGTACCAAAACCCGTAAAAATGGACTTAGTACGGCACAAAATTCGTGAGAATCTGCACAAAGCGTATTTGAAAAACGAGAAGACATACAATACCCGTTGCCGTCAAGTCAAGTTTGTACCAGGTCAAGAGGTTTATCGCCGTAACTTTCAGCAAAGCGATTTCAAAAATAATTTTAATGCTAAACTAGCCAAGAAATTTTTAAAATGCCGAATTGTCAGACCTATTGGTAATAGCCTATACGAGGTTGAAGACCTTCAAGGAAAATCGTTGGGGGTATTTCATGCCAAAGATTTGAAACAATAGTTTCAACATCTTTGGTGGTTCTAGTCCCAACGATTATACCTACTCCTAGCTCGAACCAAAATGATAAAACCTATTTTATTTTCTGTATTTTGTATAAATGAGTTAGTAGATACTTTCTACACCAAACATTTTGTTAATGATATTTTGCCTTGATTATATTTAACACTTTGTTTTCTTTTTTTAGTGAAAGCCTACGACCAGAGGAGTTCATTTGTGTTGTGGAACAGTAAACAGTCGTGATAGTTTGCCCGTTAACGAGTAGTTCGCCGAGTGCTCAACCAGACTAAATATATTAATTTTCGTTTATGACCACGTTGTGATCGTCAGACGCTAGTCATAGATGCAATTCCGTCATAGCACCCTTTGGAACCATGCACTCAGGGTTAGGAATTATTAGTCATCTAAGCGCTGACTAAAATTTGGCAATTTGAATTGTCTGGGAGCAAAGCTGCGACGAGTATCCAACAAGCGTTTCGGGTAGAAACACGTGAATTACTCGTTAACAGGGAAATCTATCACTACGGTATGTTGTTCTCACAACACGAACTATTCCTGGCAAAATAGTTTTTTTTGATGGAAAACATTATGATCTTAACGATCACGAAATAAGGCAATATATCTATAGTTTGCTTTTAAATCAAATTTAAATACTAAATCTAATATTAGACTAAACAGAATAACTTAAAATTAGATGTTAATAATAGAAATTTAAAGTTTTCACTTACCGATTAAAATTTTCGTTGATTGGAGAAATTTTCCTCTCGTTCTTACAGTTGGCTGGTATTGTTGATTTTCTTCAGGAACCAAAATTTGATGATTCAACCTGTGAAAGAAAAAACTAAACAATTAGTATTTGGTCTAAAGTAAATTTTGATGATACAAGTCATTTTCAATATATAATCATTTGATTTAGATAAGTTCAGTATTTGTTAGTACTTACGTTCTAGAATAATAATTGGGTTCATATACCGTATTCAAGCTTCCGGTCCAGGTCCAATCTGAATTTATAACCTGTGGAAGAGAAATAAAATATAATTAGTTGAATTAATTTAATCTAGCTTTTTGTAATCTTCTAAAAGGACAAACTGAATTCCAAGCTAAGATCAAATCATTTTTATTCATTATTCCTTTTAGAAAATTACACTTTATATATATATTTTTCTTTTTTTTTTCAAAATAATTTTATTTATGAATATTTTTACTTTTATTTCCGGAGAAATTGTAAGGGGTATTTCTCGCCAAAGTCTCTAGACGTTAGTCTATGAGCTTTGGTGAACTTAGTCCTTACATTTCTACCAAATTCCTACGATTAAGTCGTGAATGTGAAGAAAAAACTTAATATATTATATATTATTTAGTTTTAGGTTTATTACTTACCTTTCCTGAACGGAAGCAGCAACCAAGGCCAAATCCCAGGTCCAATTGAATTTTATTAGCTGAAAGTAAAAGAAAATTTATAAAATTATTAATTTTGAATTAAAGCAAAAAGATATTTTAATTGGAGAAATAATTTTATTTTCACTTTTCTTTTATTTTATTCATTTAGGATTGGTTTGATTTTTTTAGAGTTTTCTTTATTAATTTTTCTTTTGTTTTGGCTACAAAAGGTTTTGGTCACGGTTCACTTCATTTTTGTTTACACAAATAATTTTGTTTTAAATTTAACTGATTCACAAATTCTGATGGCCACTGTAAATTTTCAAACTTTAGTTTCCGTTGGTCTCGCTATTAGATCCAGTCACTAAAATTTTTTTTTACAACCCACTGTATTTGAAGAAAAAAAAATATTTCACTGTCACTTCACTTTTTGTTCTCACTGTATCTTCCAAATTTAAATTTTAAATTTTTTTTGTCACTTTTCAGAACCACTCTAATTTCTTAAACAATTTTCTTTTTCCAACTTTTTTTCATTAAATTAATTTTTTTTGTCCGAACACTTTTGACACTCACTGTAAATTCCGATCAAATAATTTTTCTTTAACATTTTCACTTTTAATTATTCTACACGAAACGATTGTTAAAACTTTTTCAAGTATTTTATTTTTTTTCCCGTTTACTTTTTACACGCACTGTAAATTCCAAAATATTTTTTTACCCGAATTCACTTTTTCCAAAACCCGAACCGAAATTATTTTAAATTTATAAATTTTTTTATTTTATTCGATTAAATTTTTTTTTTTACACGGCACTCAAAATTTTGACGCACACTGTAACCAAATTTTTTTTTTTTTTTTTGCACCGAACCACTTTTTAATTTTCACTAAAGTCCACTTTTTATATTTCAAATATAATCCATTACACTTACCTTAAATTTCCGGAACCACCTTAATCCCTAGTCCACTGGCCCATCTGGAACAAAACCTGAAAAATTTAAAACAAAATTATTAAAAAATTTTATACTTATAAATATTTATAATAATTTCCACATTTTTTTTTTACTTACCATTTCATTCTGCTTCAATCCGCCATCTTTCGGAATCGGCCATCAAGTTTTTTTCTATAGGCTCAAGGCAGCCAACATGATCCCTGCAAAGAAAAGAAAAATTTGGTTGTGTTAGTTAACAACACCACTAATAAATTTTTCTATCACTATGTTTTTGTTACTTACCTTATTTAAAATCCCCTTATACGGCCATAGAAATCCACCAGAACCTGTAAAGAAACAAAAGAAACAATTATTATATTGTTTTAAACTATTTAAATTAATACTTTTATTGTTTTAATGTTTATTAACAAAAAAAATTACTTACCTCGTTGTATCCATTGATATTTTTTTGTTTGGGTGCTTCTTCTTCACCCACGCGTAGTATTTTTCTTATTTGCCTCCTCCTCTTCCATTCATTCAATCAGCTGTTCACAGTACGTCGCCGCCTGGCAAGTTTTTAACGGCGGTACAGAGTTGTACTTTCGTTCTCGAATGAATACGGGTTGCCATAGTGCAAATTTTTTGTATGGGAATAATAAAATACCCAAAATCCCAGAAAAGTTATAGGGCATTAGGATAGTTCAGAAATATTAGGGTGCTTTTTTTTCCCTCCCATCCTGTATCCAGGGATGGATAACAGGAGTGGTGGGGTTTGTCGTGTGCACCCTGTAATAGAGCTACTGAATAGTAGAAGAAACTTAAACAGGTGGCAACACAATGAAAAAGGGATTTTTTTTTTTGAAAAGAAGAAGATGAATAAGACAAAAACAAATAGCTTTAAAAAAAATTTATGTAGGCAAACAAATTCCTGAAAATTTGTTGAAGCCATATTGGTAACCGAGGTTTCTAGATGCCAAAAGGAAGAAATGTCGGCCTTTTTGATTTTTGCTCGGAGAGATGAAGGAGGTGGAGTCTGTGGACTCATCATAAAAAAAAACTAAATTTTTGATTTTATTTTTTATATAAATTAAATCAATTTTATTTAAAAAAAGAATTAATTAAACTTAAAGCTAAACTTAAAGTTAAACTTAAAACTAAACTTAAAACTAAATTTTTAAATTAAACCAAAGCAAAACACAAACCTGCAAAGCCACTTCAACACCGACTCCATCCAACGAGGGAGAAGCTGTTTTCCAGCACCACCACGCCTGGGGTGCTTTGGTATAATTTTTGGTTTTCCGACTTTCTGTGAGTTTGCACCCGGACGACAAGACGGACCGGACGAGTGTCCTTTTTAAATAATTTCTAAAAAAAAGGGAAAGGTTAGACTAAATAAATATATATTCGTATTGCTAGGCTTACCTATCATTCATCGTATCGAATCCATTCCGTTTGCTTTTTTTCAAACGTGCGCGAACACGGTTGAGCTCAGGCCTTTTACAAAGTAACGTGTGATTTCGAGATCTCAGGTGGTCTTAGCCATATATATTTATAACAAAAACCCTGTGAAAACAAGCAAAATTATTTAAAAGGTGTGTTAACTTAAAATATATTTTCAATTACTTACCTGGTTTACCCGAACGGACCCTAATACGGACGGACAGGAAAGCCTCATCAGCCAAAAGAACTCTTCCCGCTCTATAATTGCCTCCCGTAAACCAGCTAGTTGCCGCAGAAAAAGAATTGCCAGATCCGGTTTGTCCCCGAGCTAAATTATGAACTTTTGAAACGCAAACATAAATTTGAGTGCATATAGTTAAACCTCAATCCAAACCTAAAACTAAAGCTAAATTTAAATTCTAAATTTAAACCTAAATTCGAACCTAAAACTGAAGCTAAATTCTAAATTTAAACCTAAAACTAAAGCTAAATCAAAATTTTAAATTTTAAAACTTAAATTTAAACCTAAATCGAAAACTAAAGCTAAATTGAAATTCTAAATTTAAAGCCTAAATATAAAACTAAATCTAAATTGTAAAGCGTAGAATTAAAATTAAAACTAAACTAAATTTTTAAATCTAATATTGTTAAAGTTTGTTTGAGAATAATTTCGATAATAAAATCCAACATTTATAATGTTTAAATGAAATTTTTAAAAGTCTTAATCAATTAAAATGATCGGTTAAACAATATAAGCGGCGGTAAGTAGAGAAAGGAAAGTTTGCAGGGTAAATTTTGGGACATCCCTAATATTAGGATGTCATGGCGGGATTATCCAATCCCGAGTGGGAGGGTTTATCCTGGCACAACATCTGCCAGCCGTTATAGGTCGTAGGAACGTTTCATCAGGGAGACAGACAGAAACCTACTCGGTGCCCCTTTATATTTTATTTCGTTTATTTCTTTTAGCTGGTATGGTTTTTATGTGTGTGTGTAGGTGTCTAGAGAGGTAGCAAGAACCACCCCCATCCGGCGAGCTCCAAGCCCGGCGAACGCGAGCATACCAGCGCCGCTACAACTCTGGCAACACTAGTTTCATTTGTTTTGCACAACCACTACACTACATAAATGGGTAAGTAGGGAAAGGAAAGTTTGCAGGGTAAATTTTGGGACATCCCTAATATTAGGATGTCATGGCGGGATTATCCAATCCCGAGTGGGAGGGTTTATTCTGGCACAACATCTGCCAGCCGTTATAGGTCGTAGGAACGTTCCATCAGGGAGACAGACAGAAACCTACTCGGTGCCCCTTTATATTTTATTTCGTTTATTTCTTTTAGCTGGTATGGTTTTTTATGTGTGTGTGTGTAGGTGTCTAGAGAGGTAGCAAGAACCACCCCCATCCGGCGAGCTCCAAGCCCGGCGAACGCGAGCATACCAGCGCCGCTACAACTCTGGCAACACTAGTTTCATTTGTTTTGCACAACCACTACAATTTCCATCCACAGACCTACTTTTTACATCAAAAAGTTTTCAATTTTTGATATGCCTGTTTTGTCTACGAATTGTCTACCTTTTAACATTTAGGACTATATTACTATAACCTGTAATTCAGTCATTGATATTTCTTATTAATGAATGAATCGAAATTATCATTACCTGTATATTTTTACCTACATGATCATAAACGAAACAGAACGAAATGATCTGTCTAAAAAATTTAGGTAAAGAATAGTTATAAATTTCTGAAAATTTAAGCATAATAGGACCTTTTAATTATAAGGAAAAGCAAACAAATAGATAAAATAAAATATGAAAAATATGAAATTAAAGGATACAGGTTTAAATGAACACATTTTTGAATGTAATTGAGATATTGGCTTGAAAATTGTTGTAAAAAATTGAGAATTTCCATATCTATCTAAAAAAGATATTAAGGAATAAATATGGACTAAATTGTTGTAGCTATCTGCGACCCTATTAAAATTTTGATATAAATCATAGTTTTAGAAATTAAACAAATATGTAATGTATGACAAAATCTTTATTTATGAACAGAACTCAATGAAATTTTCAACGCTTGTTAAACATGTAATTTCAAATAAAAAAATGCAAAAAATTGCAAAGGCCAAAGGGCATCCCGCAATTCCCAAAAATAGGAATGAAAATCCCAAAAATGGGATTTTTACTTTGCCCATAGGGTCCACATTTCTTTCAGTGCTGGGAAAATACTTTTGGAGTAAATATAAAGCATATTGAGGTTTCCAAAACTGCTTTCAGTTTTTTGATCCCAGTTTTCGCCCAAAGTTGAAGTTTCGATAAAAAATAGGTCATATTCGGAAGGACGCAAAAGCGTTCTGCGTAAAGATACCTTTTAGAAAACTATAAAATTGTTATATGTTATTAAAAAAAATTTTATTTTATTAATAAAAGAGTTAAAACACATTTTTGGCAAAAAAAAAACGGCAAAAATCTAAAATTTTTTGAATTTTTAAATTAAAAAACGTATATTTTTGGATCTGTAAATAATATTGATCTGAATTTTTTTGTATATTATTGGATATTATTATTTTGTTGTCTAACTAAGAAGAAAAAATTGAGTCCATTTGGTCCAAAATTACGCCCGGTATTAAAAAAAAGGCGGACCAAGGTATGGTAAATTTTGTATCACTAAATTTTTAAATGCCTAAAACTCGGATATTATAAGAGATAAGTAGTATGTCCAAGCATGTTTTTTTAAGAACTTGTCAGTAAATTTAAAAATGTTTGTATTTAAGTGAAAAAATGGCACGAGTTTAAAAATTTTACATGTCGTAGGTATCCTACTTTGAGCCGCCACAGCGCCTGGGGCATCTGCGGGGTTCATCTTCAAAACTTAAAGTCGAATACTCCTTGGCTACGCTCACGTCAAACTTTATACCGATCGGATCAGCCGTTTAGAAATGCCAGATTTATTTCCAAAAAATTTCGATTCTGCCCCACTGTGCCCTGGTAACTCTTTTCCAAATCCTATCATCCCATAAGGTTGGGTTGATAATTAGTTTAATTAAAAATGAAGATATTGAAATTTGTGCGGAAAATATATTCTAAATTGAATCTTGTTTCAAAAGAAAAATTCTATTCCGGAAGATTAATTTGCAAAATTAAGGTGAGTGTATGAAGTTAAGTAAAACTTAATTTTTTGTGAAAAATAAACATAAAAAAGTACATATTCATGAAAATATGTACTTTTTTATGTACATATTTTCCGGAAGAGTTTTTTTGTTAATCACGTTATCATGTTAATATGTTGAATATTGAATATTTTCTAAATAAAATGTTTGTATGCAATTATATCATTATTTAAATAAAATTATATTTGTTTAAGAGATGCTTGGTATTTTCAGATTTTTTGCGTAAGTAACGAAGTTTTTTCCGTTTAACGGACATTTTTAAATCTAAAAATGTAAACAATAACAAACTGTGACAGCTACGTAATCTAGGCGAATTAAGAAAAAAATTATCAGCTGATTGAATAACACCACCAGGGTGCACTTATAAGGTGAAGTCAATTCTACAAAAACAACACATGGAGATATTTCTGTCAAAAAATTTACATGTTGCCACCGTGTTATTTTTTAATTTACCTTACAAAAAGACAATATGTATTATAAGATAAAATTTATTAAAAATTATACATGAATTGAAAAATTATTCACAAACAAAATTTTTATTTTATAAACTGTATTTTGTATGGAAATCCCTAGATAGATGTACATATCTTTTTCGGATTGTGGCAACTCTAAATGGTGTACTTTGACAGTTGTATCTACCTCTACCCTTCAAACATTTAGAAGACAAAACTATTGCGCATCACCCCAGACGCCACGTCAGAAACACTTCTGGACGATTGTCAGACGAGAACGCACATTTTACAAAAACAAAATACATTGATTTCGAATTTTCGTCTTCTAGAAATACACTTTTAAGTTACTTCCGGATGATCCATTTTGCTTAAACAAAAAAACATGACTGTTGAACTTTTTTTCATTTGGAAGTATACGTTTTAGTGACTTTTGTATGAGAGTTGGGTGAGAACACACATTTTACAATAACAAAATACATTGTTTCCTAATTTGTATCTTCTTGATTTGTATGTTTATGTCACTTCTGGAAGACAGTTTGAAATTAATGTTTACATTAATGTTGTATTTTATTCATCTGGAAGTGTGGATTTTAGTCACTTCTGGACGATTGTCAGACGAGAGCACACATCTTACAAAAACAAAATACATTGATTTCTAGTTTTCGCCGTCTGAAAGTATAGTTTTAGGTTACTTCCGGATGAAAGTAAGAAGAGTACAAAAACAAAAAAATATAAATACTCCATTTTTAGCGTGAACGCGAAAAAATAAATAATGCAGAAATTTTGCTCAGTTCAGTGATGTTTTGTCCAGTCATGTTTAGTTTTAATTATTCATTGTTAAACTTAAATGAGTTATTGAATTTAAAGTTCATAGAAAAATAGTGAAATTATAATGTGATAAAGTAATAAAAAACAATATGACAGTGATGTGTTAAAAGTTAATAAACATTTAATAAGGTTTTGTTATTTGGCGAAGTTTATTAAATATATACCAAAAAGTAATTATCTTCAAGGATTATATAAATTAAATTAAAAAGTAAGTTGTCATATTTTACATTGAAATACTATTTTAGGAATAAGTTAACAACTCTAAACGGCTTCCATTTCCATTATCTTTATCTTAATTGGTTTAGGAGTTATAAGCATTTAAAGACTTTTTCAAGTTGTACGTTTCGTCTTTCATTTGATGAACATTGCATTTTAACCTATTTAGATTTATTTGAGTTAAATCTTATCTTTCAATGTTTTTTAAACTATTAGCGCGTTTAGGTCCTGTTTCTAGATTACGTATGATCACTTTGAGCTAAAGTTTTATTTGTATTTCATTATCGTAACAAAAACAAAATACATTAAAATTTTTACTTAAAGTATTCAAACGCTATTTGGAATCATTATATTGAAATTAATACTACTGTTTTATACATAAATTATTTTTTGTCTTGGGTCACTCGACACGAAATTGCCCATATAAGATATTTAATATTGAAATCAGATATTTTTAAACCCACCTTTTTTAAATAAATACAATATTATTAATTTTCATATAGCTTTGGATTTAATTATTCTAATTACAGGTACTTTTTTAGTTATTAACACCAAATCTTTCTATGACCTATCATATGATACTAATATCCTTAATATTGAGCATGCCGTTCCCAAGATATTAAACCTAAGTAGATAGTTTTTAAACGTGTATAACTCCTTAATTAGAAGAGCAAAATAGTATTGCAGTATTAGTGTTAGTGACTGTAAATAATTATAAAAATAAACCATGGCTCGTAATTTCCAATCTTTATAGATGGTTTAATTCCAAGTTATTTAAAAAATGTTCATGAAAGGTAATGTTTTTATTGATTAAAAACAAAAAATTAATTAATTAAATTTTAATTATTTTACTTTTTTTTAGAAAGTAGTAGCTAATATTGTACCCTCTATTAAAATACTTCTAACCGAATTAAAATATAAAAAAGGGATCTGGTAAGTTATATATGTCTTATTTCATCACGCGGTTCCATTAAAAATGTCGATTATTTGCAGAAAATGTAAAAAATGGATCTGACAGTTTAAATTTTGGTGTAAATGTATTGGACATAAGAGAATCCTATTTTATTGCTTCCTTAAGTATAACAGGTAATTTCAATAAATACAAAAGTATGTATATTCAATATTAATTATAACATTATTTTTATTTATTTTGTTAAAGGATTAATGCGTTCCAAAATATAACTCTTACAATTTGATGGATTGATCATAAAATTTATGAAGAAATACAAAAATATTTTAGAGTCCAACATTTTACAATTTTTGGAAGTATACCAGTCAGCAGTTGGAATATTAATACAGATTTCCTGAAAATTATCTTATTATAAGGTAATTATTCTTAATTTTTGATACATATGTACATTAGACCGACTCACTCTATATGGAAAGCAAAAACGAGTTTTTGTTACCCCTCTCAAAATGTTCCTTGCTTTGTTTTATGATGATTCCCAAAATATTTTAAATCTAGGGATGACCGTTCGTGAGCTGGACCAAATTAAAAAAAAGGTATTTTGGAATTATTTTTTTTAAATTTTTGTTTGCTTTGAAACAAAATATCCAATACGGGGTTTAAAAGATATTTAAAGCCGCGTCCAATGATGTATTAATCATAAATAACCGTCTGCTTATAATTGTCATATTGCAAAATATTTAAAATTGTTAGGTTTTTCACTAAGAAAAATAAAATGTATGCACAATTTTGCTAATTTTGCGCACCACTAGACTTGGCTTCAAAAAAACCTTTCAACTTATACCACATACTATATATATTGTTTAAGAAATACTGTATAATTTAAAACAAGATAACTAAAAAGGGACTTTTTGTAACCGGTTCAGCTCACGAACGGCCATCGAGAGACTAGAAATATTTTGGGAACCATTATAAAACATAACAAAGATTTTTTGAAGCTGAGATAAAATATTTAATTTAACATGAAGAATCGTGTTCCCATACGATATTTTCTTTAAAACTGTCCAGCTCACGAATGGACAACACTTAAACGAAAATAATTTAGGTAACATCATATTACATAAGAGTGAATATTATGAGGGGGGTAACTCAAGCAACATTTTTTGTGAGTCGGTCTAATGTACATATATTACTTTTTTTTTGTTAAATCAATTATTTTTCTACTATTTTAATTATTTCAATAAAAACTATAAAATTTCATTTTATTTAGATTTATTTTTATAGATTTTATTTTGGTGAGTATACAAATAGAAGAAGAGAAAACTCATCTTCATCTTGTAGAAGATAACATAGAAACACTTCTAGATGATACTAAGTAGTCACTTCAAGAAGTGACTTCCTAGTTACATCTAGAAGAGTCTTTGGCAATACCTTACTTCCAAGAGTCATCTAGAAGTTTCTTCTGCGGGTCTTCCAGAAGTATCTTCCACGTTACTCTTAGACGTTCCCCAGCTCGGCATCAGTTCTTCCCAACTGGTGACAAGAATTCTTATACTTCCGCAACATCGCTGGCGAGCTTTTAGCACGTTTGGAAGTTTCACACGGGTAACTTCCGCAATAGAAAATGTTTGTAGGGCTAATAAAACAAGTAAGAGTACTATATTCGGCTGTGCCAAATCTTATATACTCTTCACCAAAGTAAATTAATAAAGTAGCGACAAAGTAATAAATAAAGTAATGACATCTCTTGTTGTACAACAACATCTACAACAAACACATCTATTTTGTTTTTGAAATAATTTATGAATGTGTCAAAATAAAATTTAACAAAATTTCCTTTAACAACAATGTGAACAAAACATAAATAAAAAATATTTCTTTTAAGTTGAAAATATTAAGGATTTAATTATATTATTACATATTATAAAATTTATAAAACATTTAAACTACTTTAAAACCACTTTTAATTCACTTTTTCAACTTTTCACAAATTTTAACAAATAGCAAATCCAGTGTTTAAAATTACTAATATATTAGTAACCAAAATGCATATTTTTTCCTATGCATACGTATGTATGTAATATTCAAATATAAATATATTTTATGAATATAATATATTTAATTGCTCCCATTCGAAATATTTCTAGTATTTTTGCTAAAAATATTTACCCATACAAGATATTGCATATTACAGCTTACAGACAAATATAAAATGGTTTCACATACAATATATTACGCATCAACTCGCTAACATATTTATAATACCCATATATGTATATATTTAATATGGCTTGCCTATAATATTAAAATATTAAACACGAAACAAAACGATAGTCGAGACTATCAGGTTACAATATTTTTACTATCAAACTTAAATATTATTTACTATAGGAAATGACTTATGGTCTAAAATTTAACATTTCATGTTGAACTTGAAATATTATAAAATGTGAAAAATGTATGCAAGATATAACTAAATTTTATTTAGAAAATAATTGAAAACGTTTATATGTATGTATATAATGTGAGAAATGTATGCATGAAATAACCAAATTTTAATTAGAAAATTTTTGAATTGAATTATTGATTGTATGTATTTATTAAATTTATAATTTTTATGTGGAGTATTAAAATGTATGTATTTGTATTTATTGTAAAATTTAATATAATTAGAAAAAAAGTAGATAAATACTTAGAGGATCATATGAATGTAAAAATATATTCAAATATGTACAGTGTCTCTCATAAGTATTCGAATTTAGGTATACTATGAAAAGAAACCAAATTTAATAAATTTTTTGCGTGCAAAATAAATAAACAAATTTGTTATATTATCTAGACAGTCCTTAGGTTTCATATCACACTTTTTAAAATTTCAAAAATTTACATTTACTTAAATTAATTAAGCATTTTTTAAAGAAAGTCCATAAAATTACCTCGCAAAAGTATTCGATTTTTTCCTGTATTTTACATTTCATCATATTATACGAAACATAAAATTGGAATCAAATGGTTTTTTTGCTTAAAATTGTTTAAGGGATTACTATCAACCGATGGGATATATTTTTGGCCCATTTGGGCCACAATTTTGGGGGATAGTACCATTTTTTTATGTAATATCATTAATATGGCGATTTTTGGCAATATTTGCACTTTTTTTCCAGAGACAAAACAAAAATTCAATATTGGGACTTAAAAAACTCCTTGGCGTATCTAAAAATAATAGTTTTTATTACAAGAACCTGTATTTAAAAGTTCCAAGATATATTAATGGGATCATTCTTCTGTAGCTAATTCAACTTATTGGAACTTTAGTCCATTTTTATAATACTAGGGTAAAACATTTTCGGGGAAAGTTGTCTGGCATGTATTCTTTTAGATATCAGCTTTTATACATTTTAAGTTTTCAATATATTGTAGAAGTATACAACTCCAAAACATGCCTAGAAGAAACGCCAATACAGTAGAATCATTCTTTTTATAACCATTGGATTACTGGCTGAATATTTATATATCATTATGGTCTAACTCCAAAATATTGATATCTTGTTAAATATTATTTACGATGATAATAATAAACCCAAAATTTTGGACTTCCAGTGTTATTGTAATGGGCAACATAAGCGTGAAAGTTATAAGTAGTAAAAACTTAAATCTACTGTAGAGGATGACGTTTTGTTAAGGCATGTTTTGGAGTTGTATTCCGCTACAATGTCGTGGAAATTGAAAATATATATGTGCTAATATCTACATGAATATATACTAGCCAACTTTGCCGAAAAATATCAATCCTAGTGCAACGAAAAGGGGCTTAAGATCCAGATAATTCAATTAGAAACAGAAGAACGATACCAAAAATACATCATGGAACGTTAAAGTAAAGATCCCTACAACAAAATATATTACTTTTAGATGCCTCATGGAGTCTCAATATTAAATTTTGGATTTATCTCTGGAAAAAAGGGAAAAATAAATGAAAATATGGTCAAATTCCGCCATTTTAATGATATTACTTATAAAGATGGTAAAATCGCCCCAAAATTGTGGCCCAAATGGTCAAAAATATATGCCTTCGGTTGATAGTAACCCCTTAAACAATTTTAAGCAAAAAAAAAAAAAAAACATTTGATTCTAATTTTATGTTCCGTATAATACGATGAAATATTAAATACTGGAAAAAATCGAATACTTTTGTGAGGTAATTTTATGGACTTCCTTTAAAAAAGCTTAATTAATTAAAGTAAATTAAGATTTTTCAAGTTATAAAAATTGTGATATGAAACCTAAGGACTGCGTAGATAATATAACAAATGTATTTATTTATTTTACACACAAAAAATATTATTAAATTTGGTTTCTTTCCATAGAATACCTAAATTCGAATACTTATGAGAGACACTGTATATGCTCTGCTTGCGTACATTTCATGTTCGTATATTACTGCTGGCATGGCTTCAATATTGTTGACTCCGAAAAATTTGTGTAGGAAAATAATATTAAAAAAGTCATATTAAAAAAGTCATATTAAATATATATATGGGTATTATAAATATATTAGCGAGTTGATGCGTAATATATGTGAAAACATTCTATATTTGTCTGTAAGCTGTAATATGCAATAGCTTGTATGGGTAAATATTTTTAGCAAAAATACTAGAAATATTTTGAACAGAACCATTTTTTGAATATGCATATTTTTAAATATGAGGTAAATACATATTTATTGCAAAGTCAAAAATAAAAATATAAAAGCATTTACTAATATTTAAACTCTGAGCAAAACACAATTTAAAATTATCGACATAAACAATGTTAACAATTTTCAAAACAAACTTTGACAACTTTTCAATTTTTCTAGTTTAAAAAAATAGTCAGCTGTTCAAGTGATGCTACTTTATTAATTTACTTTGAGTAGCGACATCTCTTGTTGTACAACAACATCTACAACAAACACATGTATTTTTTTGGAATAATTCATGAATGTGCCAAAATAAAATTTAACAAAATTTCCTTTAACAACAATGTGAACAAAACATAAATAAAAAATATTACTTTTAAGTCGAAAATATTAAGGATTTAATTATATTATTATATATTATAAAATTTATAACACATTTAAACTACTTTAAAACCACTTTTAATTCACTTGTTCAACTTTTCACATATTTTAACAAATAGCAAAACACAATTTAAAAATGGCGACATAAAGAATGTTAACAATCTTCAAAACAAACTTTGACAACTTTTTCATTTTTCTAGTTTAAAGTAAAGTAAAACAAGTATGAATTTATAGTCGGTCATTTCCGACCATATGATACCCTACACCATTCAGTATGTAAAAATTTTGAAAATTTTTAATAAAGCATTTAATTTGTTTTATTGTGGAATATTTTTACTTATTGTTGACAAAAAAGAGATTTTTTACAAGAGGGCACATAGGGGAGAAGGGGTAAATATGGGCCTATCCTTGTAAACTTTGGTAGATGAATTTACGTCTACTTCAAAGTCATTTATGTAGATTTTAATCGTTTTATAAGTAATTATAAGTTAATTTTGACCTTCAAGTCATTTTCTGAAGGGGAGTCTATATGGGGGCTAGGGTCAAATGAAAATTGCGACCTGTAGCGTGCGCACAAGGTTAACATGGACACACAGACAGACGGACGGACATAGTTAAATCGACTCAGAAAGTGATTCTGAGGCGATTGGTATACTTAAAGGGTCTAGGACCAATATTATTGGGTGTTACAAACTTCAGCACAAACGCATATTACCCTCCCCACTATAGTGGTGTAGGGTATAAATAGTCAGCTGTTCAAGTGATGCTACTTTATTAATTTACTTTTACCCTTCACCATAGTGTATTTTAAACATATTAGTTTTATAAATTTTTTCCCGACTACATTATTACGCCAAAAGCAAAACAAAATGAACAACAACAACGCTAAACGAAATAAAAAACAAAATACACAAGACAATTAAACCAACAGACATCTAAACATACATAATGAAAAACACAGAAAAACAAAATAAACAACGCAATAAAACCAACCTACATCCAAATATACGAACAGAATTCACAAAAAAATTCACAACTCAAAAACCATTTGATGATTTGATTTGAAGAAATTGAAAGGTCGAATAAAATATTAATATTAAATGTTTTATTATATTAAAAAATAAAGATAAAGACATTAAAATTTGCGAGAAAAATATCCCCACAGAAAATTTTCAGAGTACTCGGAATTGTAACCAATGTTGTGAGCTTTACTTTGTGTTACTTATAATTTGATTTACTTGTATATAAAATCTGGATATGAAGTTATCTCTATGAAGAAAACAAACTTTTTAACAAACTTTTTTCAACTTTATCAAACTTTTTTTCAGAGTTGCATGGAAAGGTACTTTTTGTGTATACACGTGGATAAGTAAATAAAAAAATATAGACAAAGAAGAAAATACATAAAAAACACGTACAAGAAGAAAACAAACAGGGGGATTTTTGGCAAACTTTTTTCAGAGTTGCACGGAAATGTACTTTTGTGTATACACGTGGATAAGTACATAAAAAAATATAAACAAACAAGAAAATTCATAAAAAAACGTAAACAAAAAGATAACAAACCATAACAAACTCATTGATATATTTGTAAAATATTTAAATATCCAAATAAAAATTAAAATTCTCTTTGAGCACTAAATCTGAAATGTGTTATTAATAGCGAATCGAAAAACGAATCAATCTAAGTATTAAGTGTTCTTCAAAGTACTTTCTATGAAATGCTGGGATGTAACAAACTTTGAAGATTTTACAAATTTAACAAAGGTGTTTATGCTTAAAAAATTAAAAATGTTCGTTGAGCAGGAAAACTATAATATGAGATCGATAGGGTATTAATAGACAAATCAAACCGTATAAAGATTTTTTTCCTGAGCACTTGCTATTAGCCGGTATAACGTAACAAACTTTGACAAATTTGCAAAATTTAATGAAAAAGTTTTATACTCAAAAATTTTTAAATATTCGTTGAGCAGCAAAACCAAAATATGTCATCGATAGAGGATCAATAGACAAATCAAACCGTATATAGACTTTTTTACTGAGTACTTGCCATAAGACGGTATAACGTAACAAACTTTGGCAAATTGACAAATTTAATGAAAAAGTTTTTATGCTCAAAAATTTTTAAATATTCGTTGAGCAGCAAAACCAAAATATGGCATCGATAGGGGATCAATAGACAAATCGAACCGTATATAGATTTTTTTCCTGAGTACTTGCCATAAGACGGTATAACGTAACAAACTTTGACAAAATTGCAAAATTTAAGGAAAAAGTTTTTATACTCAAAAATTTTAAAATATTCGTTGAGCACCAAAACCAAAATATGTCATCGATAGAGGATCAACAGACAAATCGAACCATGTATATATTTTTTTCCTGAGTACTTGCATTAAGACGGTATAACGTAACAACCTTTGGAAAATTGGCAAATTGCCAAATTTAATGAAAAAGTTTTATACTAAAAAATTTTTAAATATTCGTTGAGCAGCAAAACCAAAATATGTCATCGATAGAGGATCAATAGACAAATCGAACTGTGTATAGATTTTTTTCCTGAGTACTTGCCATAAGACCGTATAACGTAAGAAACTTTGGCAAATTGACAAATTTAATGAAAAAGTTTTTATACTAAAAAATTTTTAAATATTCGTTGAGCAGCAAAACCAAAATATGGCATCGATAGGGGATCAATAGACAAATCGAACCGTATATAGTTTTTTTTCCTGAGTACTTGCCATAAGACGGTAACAAACTTTGGCAAATTGGCAAATTTAATGAAAAAGTTTTTATACTCAAAAATTTTAAAATATTCGTTGAGCAGAACCAAAATATGTCATCGATAGAGGATCAATAGGCAAATCGAACCGTATATAAATTTTTTTCCTGAGTACTTGCCATAAGACGGTATAACGTAACAAACTTTGGAAAATTGGCAAATTGACAAATTTAATGAAAAAGTTTTTATACTAAAAAATTTTTAAATATTCGTTGAGCAGCAAAACCAAAATATGTCATCGATAGAGGATCAATAGGCAAATCGAACCATGTATAGATTTTTTTCCTGAGTACTTGCCATAAGACGGTATAACGTAACAAACTTTGACAAATTTTCAAAATTTAATAAAAATGTTTTTATACTCCAAAATTTTTAAATATTCGTTGAGCAGCAAAACCAAAATATGTCATCGATAGAGGATCAATAGACAAATCGAACCGTATATAGATTTTTTTCCTGAGTACTTGCCATAAGACGGTATAACGTAACAAACTTTGGAAAATTGGCAAATTGACAAATTTAATGAAAAAGTTTTTATACTCAAAAATTTTAAAATATTCGTTGAGCAGCAAAACCAAAATATGGCATCGATAGTATATAGATTTTTTTCTGAGTACTTGCCATAAGACGGTATAACGTAACAAACTTTGGCAAATTGCCAAATTTAATGAAAAAGTTTTTATACTAAAAAATTTTTAAATATTCGTTGAGCAGCAAAACCAAAATATGTCATCGATAGGGGATCAATAGACAAATCAAACCATATATAGATTTTTTTTGGCATGGAAAGGTACTTTTTGTGTATACACGTGGATAAGTAAATAAAAAAATATAGACAAAGAAGAAAATACATTAAAAACACGTACAAGAAGAAAGCAAACAGGGGGATTTTTGGCAAACTTTTTTCAGAGTTGCACGGAAATGTACTTTTTTGTGTATACACGTGGATAAGTACATAAAAAATATAAACAAAGAAGAAAATACATAAAAAAACGTAAACAAAAAGATAACAAACCATAACAAACTCATTGATATATTTGTGAAATATTTAAATATCCAAATAAAAATTAAAATCCTCTTTGAGCACTAAATCTGAAATGTGTTATTAATAGCGAATCGAAAAACGAATCAATCTAAGTATTAAGTGTTCTTCAAAGTACTTTCTATGAAATGCTGTCATGTAACAAACTTTGAAGATTTTACAAATTTAACAAAGGTGTTTATGCTTAAAAAATTAAAAATGTTCGTTGAGCAGGAAAACTATAATATGTGATCGATAGGGTATTAATAGACAAATCAAACTGTATAAAGATTTTTTTCCTGAGTACTTGCTATTAGCCGGTATAACGTAACAAACGTTGACAAATTTGCAAAATTTAATGAAAAAGTTTTATACTCAAAAATTTAAATATTCGTTGAGCAGCAAAACCAAAATATGTCATCGATAGAGGATCAATAGACAAATCAAACCGTATATAGATTTTTTTCCTGAGTACTTGCCATAAGACGGTATAACGTAACAAACTTTGGAAAATTGGCAAATTGCCAAATTTAATGAAAAAGTTTTTATACTAAAAAATTTTTAAATATTCGTTGAGCAGCAAAACCAAAATATGTCATCGATAGAGGATCAATAGACAAATCAAACCATATATAGATTGTTTTCCTGAGTACTTGCTATTAGCCGGTATAACGTAAGAAACTTTGTCAAATTTTCAAAATTTAATAAAAAAGTTTTTATACTCAAAAATTTTTAAATATTCGTTGAGCAGCAAAACCAAAATATGTCATCGATAGAGGATCAATAGACAAATCGAACCGTATATAGATTTTTTTTCCTGAGTACTTGCCATAAGACGGTATAACGTAACAAACTTTGGAAAATTGACAAATTTAATGAAAAAGTTTTTATACTAAAAAATTTTTAAATATTCGTTGAGCAGCAAAACCAAAATATGGCATCGATAGGGGATCAATAGATAAATCGAACCGTATATAGATTTTTTTCCTGAGTACTTGCCATAAGACGGTATAACGTAACAAACTTTGGCAAATTGGCAAATTTAATGAAAAAGTTTTTATACTCAAAAATTTTAAAATATTCGTTGCGCAGCAAAACCAAAATATGTGATCGATAGGGAATCAATAGTCAAATCGAACCGTATATAGATTTTATCCCCGAGTACTTGCCATAAGACGGTATAACGTAACAAACTTTGGAAAATTGGCAAATTGACAAATTTAATGAAAAAGTTTTTATACTAAAAAATTTTTAAATATTCGTTGAGCAGCAAAACCAAAATATGTCATCGATAGAGGATCAATAGGCAAATCGAACGATGTATAGATTTTTTTCTTGAGTACTTGCCATAAGACGGTATAACGTAACAAACTTTGGCAAATTGCAAATTTAATGAAAAAGTTTTTGTACTCAAAAATTTTAAAATATTCGTTGAGCAGCAAAACCAAAATATGTCATCGATAGAGGATCAATAGACAAATCGAACCGTGTATAGATTTTTTTCCTGAGTACTTGTCATAAGACCGTATAACGTAAGAAACTTTGGCAAATTGACAAATTTAATGAAAAAGTTTTTATACTAAAAAATTTTTAAATATTCGTTGAGCAGCAAAACCAAAATATGGCATCGATAGGGGATCAATAGACAAATCGAACCGTATATAGTTTTTTTTCTTGAGTACTTGCCATAAGACGGTATAACGTAACAAACTTTGGCAAATTGGCAAATTTAATGAAGTTTTTATACTCAAAAATTTTAAAATATTCGTTGAGCAGCAAAAATACAATAAGTGATCGATAGGGAATCAATAGACAAATCGAACCGTATATAGATTTTATCCCCGAGTACTTGCCATAAGACGGTATAACGTAACAAACTTTGGAAAATTGGCAAATTGACAAATTTAATGAAAAAGTTTTTATACTAAAAAATTTTTAAATATTCGTTGAGCAGCAAAACCTGAGTACTTGTCATAAGTCGGTATAACGTAAGAAACTTTGGCAAATTGACAAATTTAATGAAAAAGTTTTTATACTCAAAAATTTTAAAATATTTGTTGAGCAGCAAAACCAAAATATGTCATCGACAGGGAATCAATCAAGATTTTATCTCTGAGTACTTTCCATAAGACGGTATAACGTAACAAAATTTAATGAAAAAGTTTTTAGACTAAAAAATTATAAAATATTCGTTGAGCAGCAAAACTAAAATATGTCATCAATAGGGGATCAATGCACAAATCGAACCGTGTATAGGTTTTATACCTGAGTACTTTCCATTAGCTTAACAAACTTAGAAAAATTCGCAAATTTGATGAAAAAGTTATAGTACAAAATTTTAAAATATTCGTTGAGCAGCAAAACTACAACATGTGATCGATAGGGAATCAATAGACAAATCGAACCATGTATAGATTTTATCCCTGAGTACTTTCCATTAGCCGGTGTACCGTAACAAATTTGATGAAAAAGTTGTTATAGTACAAAATTTTAAAATATTTGTTGATCAGCAAAGTTAAAATATGTGATCGATAGCGACAAATCGAACCGTATATAAATTTTTTTCCTGAGTACTTGCCATAAGACGGTATAATGTAACAAACTTTTGAAAATTGGCAAATTTAATGAAAAAGTTTTTATACTAAAATTTTTTTATATATTCGTTGAGCAGCAAAACAAACTGTCATCTTATGGCAAGTACTCAGGAACAAAATTTATATACGGTTCGATTTGTTTATTAATACCCTTTCGATTACATATTATAGTTTTGCTGCTCAACGAATATTTTAAAATTTTTGAGTAGAAAAACTTTTTCCTTAAATTTTGCAATTTTGACATAGTTTGTTACGTTATACCGTCTTATGGCAAGTACTCAGGAAAAAAATCTATACTTGGTTCGATTTGTCTATTGATCCCCTATCGAATATTTAAAAATTTTTTAGTATAAAAACTTTTACATTAAATTTGCCAATTTGCCAAAGTTTGTTACGTTATACCGTCTTATCGCAAGTACTCAGGAAAAAAAATCTATACATGGTTCGATTTGTCTATTGATTCTCTATCGATGACATATTTTGGTTTTGCTGCTCAACGAATATTTAAAAATTTTTTAGTATAAAAACTTTTTCATTGAATTTTGCAAATTTGTCAAAGTTTGTTACGGTATACCGGCTAATAGCAAGTACTCAGGAAAAAAATCTATATATGGTTTGATTTGTCTATTGATCCCCTATCGATGACATATTTTGGTTTTGCTGCTCAACGAATATTTAAAAATTTTTGAGTATAAAAACTTTTTCGTTAAATTTGTCAATTTGCCAATTTTCCAAAGTTTGTTACGTTATACCGTCTTATGGCAAGTACTCAGGAAAAAAATCTATATACGGTTCGATTTGTCTATTGATCCTCTATCGATGGCATATTTTGGTTTTGCTGCTCAACGAATATTTAAAAATTTTTGAGTATAAAAACTTTTTCATTAAATTTTGCAAATTTGTCAAAGTTTGTTACGGTATACCGGCTAATAGCAAGTACTCAGGAAAAAATCTTTATACGGTTTGATTTGTCTATTAATACCCTATCGATCATATATTATATTTTTCCTGCTCAACGAACATTTTTAATTTTTTAAGCATAAACACCTTTGTTAAATTTGTAAAATCTTCAAAGTTTGTAACATCACAGCATTTCATAGAAAGTACTTTGAAGAACACTTAATACTTAGATTGATTCGTTTTTCGATTCACTATTAATAACACATTTCATATTTAGTGCTCAAAGAGGATTTTAATTTTTATTTGGATATTTAAATATTTCACAAATATATCAATGAGTTTGTTATGGTTTGTTATATTTTTGTTTACGTTTTTTATGTATTTTCTTCTTTGTTTATATTTTTTATGTACTTATCCACGTGTATACACAAAAAAGTACATTTCCGTGCAACTCTGAAAAAAGTTTGCCAAAAATCCCCCTGTTTGTTATTTTCTTGTACGTTATGAAGTTTAAGTTTTTAATAAATTTTTTTGCATTACATCTTAATATACATGTGATTAACATTGTATATGAGAACAGAAAATTAAAATATAAAAAAAATCAAGTGTGCTGTAATTTAATCAACAAAAAATTTTTCATTTATCGAAAAATATTCTTTGGATCAAAATTTTTTCAATGTTTAGATGAATTTTAAGAAAAATCTTAGTGCTTAAAATTATGACCATGATCTAGTGATGATTGGAATGACCTTATACTTATGATGAATTTGTAGATGCATGTATTTGGGTAGAATTTTTTTTAAAAACATACATATTTAGATACTTTTTAATAAACATGTATTTTAACTAGAAAGTTGTTGTAGATACTTTTTGATACACTTGTGTTCCAGCTTGGAAGGTGCTATAGAAACAATTTTACTTACTAGGTATATCGGTAAGAATGTAGGAATAGCTACTTTTCCACACACAAGTATGTTATAAAAAAGTATAATCTACACACAATATCGCAAACCAAGTATATCAGTTAGTGTGTCATTTTCAAGCGGCCATACCCTGTGTAAAGTAAGCCAGAGTGTGTGTAAGTTTGTAAGCACTTTCGAATACAAAATAAGCAACACAATATCAATGTAGTAAGCTATAAATTTTCTGCTGTTATGTTATGAATTGATTAATGTTTGTTTCAAACGAAAAATTCTATTCCGGCAGCTTAATTTGCAAAATTTAAGTGAGTGCCTGATGTTAAGTAAAACTTAATTCTTTTGTGAAAAATAAACATAAAAATGTACATGTTCATGAAAATATTATATTTCGAATGAATGAATATTTGTTGCGAATGGATAATTCTACTCCGGCGGAGTAATTTTCAATATTTGGCCATAGTGTAGCAGCCGCCGGACGGGTAAATACCTCATATAGGTTTTGTTATAGAAAGCGTTCCGGAACAGACTTTTTTTAGTTAATCTCTTTTTCTACATAGGTAGTGTATATATAAAACAATATTGTTTAATTTGTTAACATTTAATAGATTTCAAAATTAAGCCATAACGTAGAAGTCAGCTGCCGCCAGCCGGGAAAATACTTCATATACGTTTCTTAATATTAAGTGTTCCGAAAGAAATTTTGTTTAGTTAATCACGTTATCTACACAATTTTAATATAAAATATAAAACATTTAATAGAAAAAATATTTTTCTTAAATAACAAATTTGTATACATACCAATTATACCATTATTTAAATAAAATGATATATGTTTACGAAATGCTTGGTTAAAGAAGTTTTTCTTTGTTTAACGGACATTTTTAAATATAAAAATGTAAACAATAACAAACTTTGACAGCTAGGAAAACCAGGCGAATTAAGAAAAAAATTAGCTGATTGAATAACACCACCAAGGCGAATTCATATAAGGCGGTGTTAATCAATCAGCTGATAATTTTTTTCTTAATTCGCCCGGTTTTCCTAGCTGTTAAAGTTTGTTATTGTTTACATTTTTATATTTAAAAAAGTCCGTTAAACAGAGAAAAACTTCGTTAATATTTTGAATTATTTATGTAAAAAATCTGAAAATACCAAGCATCTCGTAAACAAATATCATTTTATTTAAATAATAACATAATTGGTATGTATACAAATAAGTTATTTAAGAAAAATATTTTTTCTATTAAATGGTTTTTTATAATTTTGTATTAAAATTGTGTAGATAACCTAATTAACTAAACAAAATCTCGTTCGGAACACTTAATATTAAGAAACGTATATGAAGTATTTTCCCGGCTGGCGGCAGCTGACTTCTACATTATGGCTTAATTTTGAAATCTATTAAATGTTAATAAATTAAACAATATTGTTTTATATATTCACTACGTAGATAAACAGATTAACTAAAAAATCTGTTCCGGAACGCTTTCTATATAACCCATATTTTATATTTTCCTCGTAAATTGTAATATCTTTATTTTTTAATATAATATAAACATCTTACAAAAATTTTTCATTAAATGAATTCGCCGTACTTATGGTTTTTGACATTTATGAAAACCAAAAGCAAAAACAAAATACATGGGTATTGTTGTTGTTGCAGAACTGCCACCACCTTATCTGAATTCGCCTTGTTCCAAATTAAGAGAATGGGAGCCAAGGCGAATTCATACATGGTGGTTTTATTTATTGAGCTGATAATTTTTTTCTTAATTTGCCTGGTTTACGTAGCTGTCAAAGTTTATTATTGTTTACATTTTTATACCCTTCACCTTCGTGAGAAGGGTATATATAAGTTTGTCATTCCGTTTGTAATTTCTATAATATAATTTTCCGACCCTACAAAGTATATCTATTCAGGATCCTTATAGATAGCGGAGTCGACTAAGCCATGTCCGTCTGTCTATCTGTTGAAATCAGTTTTTAGAGGACCCCAGATATTTCGTTTTGTATGTTTGGATGCTGTTGGCGTCATTGAGTTTTGTATTTTGTTTTTGTTAATTCTGTTCGTATATTTGGATGTAGGATTGTTTTATTGCGTTGTTTATTTTGTTTTTCTGTGTTTTTCGTTATGTATGTTTAGATGTCTGTTGGTTTAATTGCCTTGTGTATTTTGTTTTTTATTTCGTTTAGCGTTGTTGTTGTTCATTTTGTTTTGTTTTTGGCGTAATATTAATGTAGTCGGGAAAAAATATATAAAACTAATATGTTTATGGTGAAGAGTATATAAGATTCGGCCCAGCCGAATATAGCACTCTTACTTGTTATATATAAAAATTTCCGTTAAACGGAGAAAAACTTCGTTTATATTTTGAATCACTCAAGTAATATATCTTAAAATACCAAGCATCTCTTAAATAAATATAATTTTATTCAAATAATGATATAATTGCATACAAATGCATACAAAAATTTTATTTTAGAAAATATTCTATTTCTATTAAATGTTAATATGTTAAGTATATTGTTTTATATTTTATATTAACAATGTTTATATAAAGTGATTAACTAAAAAATAATCTTTTCTGGAACACTTTATATTAAGAAACACAAAATCTATTAAATGCTAACAAATTAAATAACATTGTTTTATATATACACTATGTAGATTAAGAGATTAACTAAAAAAGACTCTTCCGGAACACTTTATATAACAAAACCCGTATGAGGTTAACCGGCCGGCTGCTGCTACTTTATGGCCAAATATTGAAAATTACTCCGCCGGAGTAGAATTATCCATTCACAACATTTGTAGTATAATTTTTTTCATGAATATGTACCTTTTCATGTTTATCTTTCATAAAAATTTATATGCTGGAATAGAAACAAACATTAAATAATTCAAACCATTCAGAACATATTTTTATCGCAAATTTGTATACCTTTATCTTTATTTTTTTATAAAACATAAAAATTTTACAAAAAACAAGTAAGAGTGCTATATTCGGCTGTGCCGAATCTTATATACCCTTCACCATAGTGTATTTTAAACATCTTTTATAAATTTAAAATTTTTTCCCGACCACATTATTATTACATCAAAAGCTAAACAAAAAGAACAATAACGCTAAACGAAATAAAACACAAAATACACAAGGCATCTAAACCAACAGACATCTAAACATACATAACGAAAAACAAAAAAAAAAACAAAAATAACAACGCAATGACGCCAACAGCATCCAAACCAGACGTCGGCGCTAGTATTGTTCTGACAACGAAGATTTTCGGCAAATTACATGTACACAACACGATCGCATACGAACCTCAAAACAAGAGCATCAAAAATACAAATATTTTATTTAGTTGCTTGACAGCATTCAACAAAGTAGGTTTATGTTGCTTTGTTAAAGAAATTGCAAACACAATTTAAAAAAAAAACAAAAACAACTTGCAAAAGCAAGAGCATAATTTACAAAAACGTACACTCTAAATAATTGTCTAGAATGCATAACAATGAAAGTAAATAAGTTAATCTTGTTTCATACTTTTTTTATACATTTTAATTAGAAATGTTGTTTCTATGTGAAGAAATTATCATTCTTAAGTACATTGATTACACATTGTTTATAAATATTCGCATTTTACAGTAATGCAATTTAATCTTCAAAATTAAAAATAACCAAATATTTTTTTCAGTGCTATTTCAATGAAAAAATGCCAATAGTGTGTGTGTAGTGGTGATTTTTTTATCTGCCTCTCTATCCGCCGGTATATGATCCAAACCAAGGGTGCCCAAGTCCTATGCGCTTGGTACTCTTTTGTTTTTGTAAACGCGGTTAGACAGTGTGTTTTCTATACACTTATATGCGCTTAACATTAGCAATACGTTGTTGTTGATCTTAACAGTATACAAGCAAGAGTAAAACAGCAACACTTTCGTATTCGTTGCTGGTAAACATTGACGAGACGTAGATTTTGTTTTTGTTTATCGTAAAAAAAAATTGTTTTAAAAAGCACTTGGAAAAAATTTGTGTTAGTTTTAAATTTCAAACTTACATTATTCGCATAAAAGTTATTGTACAATAACTCACAATCTACTCTCATATAATTGAAAACGTTTTAAATACTTTTTTCGATTCATTAAAAAAATATATTTGCAAAACAAAAGGGAAAATTATTTTATTTTAACAAAAAATGCAAATCATATTTTTTTGCTGTGTATTTTTTTTGTATGTTTGGATTCCAAACATACAAAAAAATACACAGCTGAATAAAACCAAATACATCTACACACACACGTGTACATCTTTTTCTATATACAGTGTTGTTGTTTCTTTTTTAACAATTTTTTTATGAAATTTTCAGAGGTTGTCTCGGATTTTTGCTCATATCTCCGTTATTTACCGACCGATTTTGCTGATTTTAAATAGCGATCTGCTCGAAAGCATGTCTAATAGAATTATTGAAGATTCGGATCTCGTCGATATCTAGGGTCCTCTAAAAACTGATTTCAACAGACAGACAGACAGACGGACATGGCTTAATCGACTCCGCTATCTATAAGGATTCAGAATATATATACTTTATAGGGTCGGAAAATTATATTATAGAAATTACAAACGGAATGACAAACTTATATCTACCCTTCTCACGAAGGTGAAGGTTATAAAAATCATAAAATGAATTCGACGTTCGTATGGTTTTTGACATTTACGTAAACTAAATCCAAAAATAAAATACATGTAAAATGTTGCTGTTGCAGAACTGCCACCACCTTATATGAATTCGACTTGATGAGAGCATGGGAATTTTTGGATTGAGACACACATAGAGAATTATCTGATGTTAAACATAAACATAAGTTCTTCTGCCAATTAGTGCCTCGGGGTCTTTAGCGAGAATTTTCGGAACCCTGACATCTCATTAACGTTGCCAACATATTCACAATAATGACCATCTTTGTGATTTAAAGATTATTTTAACAGAAAAAGAAAACTTCCAATATGTGAAAATGTTTATGAAAAATAAACAATGGGCCACCAAAAATCAATTTGAATTTATTTAAAAGTGTTGAACTTTTTTTATGTAACTTTCGCCCTTTAAGTAAAGTAAGAAATTACAGTATACATACTAGGTAGGATTCTATAGTTGATACGAAAAGTCGACTTTTTTCATTTAGTAAAAATTCGACTTTTCGACTTTCTCCATTTTTGGAAAGTCGATTTTTAGACTTTTCGACTATAATTATTTTATAAATAGTCGACTTTTCAACTTTTTCGACTTTTTCTTTGACTTTCTACGACATTTTGACTTTTTCCGACTTTTCGACTTTTTTGCGACTTTTTGATTTTTTGACTATTTTCGACATCTTTCGACTTTTTTCCGACTATTTTTTCCACTTTTTTAAAAATTCGACTTTTCGACTTTCTCCATTTTTGGAAAGTCGATTTTTAGACTTTTCGGCTATAATTATTTTATAAATAGTCGACTTTTCAACTTTTTCGACTTTTTCTTTGACTTTCTACGACATTTTGACTTTTTCCGACTTTTCGACTTTTCGACTTTTTTGCGACTTTTCGATTTTTTGACTATTTTCGACATCTTTCGACTTTTTTCCGACTATTTTTTCCACTTTTTTAAATTTTTCGACTATTTTTGACTTGTTTCTACAGTTTTCCAGTTTACGACTCTTGGACTTTTTACGACTTTTTTCGACTTTCTTTGACTTTTTCCACCTTTATCGACTTTTTTCGACTTTCAGACTTCTCGACTTTTCGACTTTTATCAACAAAGTCGACTTTTCAACTTTTTTCGACTTTTTTGAACAAAATAGTCGACTTCGACTTTTTTCAACAATAAGTCGATTGTTCGATTATTCGAAAGTCGATTTATAGAAGCCTAATACTAGGGTTCCATAGTTGAAACGAAAAGTCGACTTTTTGACTATTTTCATTTTATGAAATCGATTTTTCTACATTTCGACATTTTTCATTTAATTAAAAGTCGACTTTTCGACTATAAGTATTTTATAAAAAGTCGACTTTTCCGACTTTTTCGACTTTTCCCGACTATTTTTTTACTTTTTCGAGTTTTTCCGACAATATTAGTTTTTGAATTTTTTCCCACTTTTTTAAAATTTTCAACTTTTTTTACTTGTTTCTACAATTTTTGAGTTTTCGACTTTTTCCGACTTTTTGACTTTTTTCGACTTATATACCCTTTTCGACTTTCAGACTTTTATTAACAAAGTCGACTTTTCCACTTCTTTCGCAGACGATAGTCGAGTTACCGACTTTTTTGGAACAAGATAGTCGACTTAGACTTTTAGACTTTTTTTCAACAAAAAGTCGATTGTTCGATTATTCGAAAGTGGATTGATTCATAATTGTCCATACGCAAATTATTTAAGCGATCATAACCTTGATAACCCTGGAGAACTTTATATCCACAGTTTTATTAAACAATAAATTTCTTAAGTATATCTGAGGCAAGGTACAATTCAACTTAAATGTTTTGTTATGAAAACTAAATGGCATTTCATTCGTATACAGGTGTAGGGTATTATATGCCGGCCACTCCCGACTATAACTTCTTACTTGTTTTAATTTGTATTAATGAATATATTTGGCCAATAATTTTTAATATTGAGAAGGGATAAAATGTTCAAAATATAATGTACTTAAATATCACTATCTCTATTGCATTATGATACAACAGTGTACATGTAAACCCTATTTAATATTGTATGTATTAGGGTATATAAATCGACTTTCGAATAATCGAACAATCGACTTTTTGTCGAAAAAAGTCGAAAAGTCTAAGTCGACTTGTTCCAAAAGGGTCGGTAACTCGACTATCGCCTGAAAGAAGTCGAAAAGTCGGCTTTCTTAATAAAAGTCTGAAAGTCGAAAAGGGTTGATAAGTCGAATTAAGTCAAAAAGACGGAAAAAGTCGAAATTTTTAAAGACGTTACAATATTAGGATTTAAAATATTGGCTATCGTGGATACTGGTAGTGAGGTATGATTTCCTAATTACAACAAAAGATGTAAATACTGATACCGTCTGATGATTTAGACTATGAAGAAGTCGTTCGTGAGTTTAGCGAAATATGTGTTACCACCCAGATGTGTGAGTTTGATGTAGACAATTTGGAGAATGGCATCAAAAGGTCTTCGAATCAAATGTAGTGTCTATTTTTAAAGAGGAAAATAGAATTTTTGGGCTATTTGTTGGAGGAGAGTCAGAGGAGAAAACGGCAGCAGTGAGAAATTTCCGGTCCCGAAAGATAGAAGAGTAGTACAAAGATTTTTAGGCTTGACTTCACATTTTTTACGTTTTATATTAAATTATGCACTAGTGGTGAAACCGTTGTCGGACTTATTAAAGAAGAATACGAGTTTTAAGATGGAGTATTAGAAAGTTGAAGCTTTTTGGCAACGACTCAGAAGATGATCAACTACATTCTGTCCGATATATGAGTAGCAAGACTACTATGCCTCTTCAAGGCTTCCCAGACTTATGTCGCCTAGGGAAAGCGCATCCTCCTTGAAGCCTGGGCTTCCTCCTCCCGTGGTGGGCTGGCGTAGTCGTCAATTAGCGTCATCCTCCTAGGAGACACGGGAAACTATACCAGCGGGTCTTGATCTTCGCCCTCACTATCCGACACACCCACCGTCCAGGTAACACATAATTGTGCGATGTACTTACGGTCCTTCGGGCGGCGCCAAATGTAAAGCTCTACTCGCGCCAGACCCTTGACACCGACTCGGGTTGGGATGACGTCGTGGTCTACGAACAGGACAGCTGCTCATCGGATTCATATTCACCAGTTTTCGCCTCAGTGAGCAAACTCATGGGACGAGGGCATGTTCTCCTCCGTAGCGTCCTGTAGGATGCTCTCGTCATCGGAGATTGTAATAATGTCTTCTCCACAAACACAGAACATTAGGACACACATCTTGCTACAACACACACGAGGACGTAGATTGGGACCTTTCGGGTTCGGGTGAAGCCTAGCAGCAACGAGTTTCCATGTTTTGACCTTGATAGAGGCCTACAAAGTCTGCGCAAACTATAACCCTTGATTCTTCTTCGATACGTGACAGATTTTGTCCTGCGGGGAGCAGTTGGTTGGGTTTATGCTGTTGACATATTTCACAGTTTCTGACATAAGTACAAATGTCTCTGAACATTCCGGGAAAATAATATTTCTTCGTAACATACACCATGGCTTTTCTTATGCCGAAGTGACCGGCACTCGAGGCGTTATGATTTTCTTGCAAGACTCTCTGGTGCTGGTATGAGGGGTCACACAGCTTTCAGGGGCACATTCTTCGTCTTCATCGTACGCCGGGAGGTGACGATAAAGTTGCTCTTCGAGAATAAGTAAGTCTGGGAACTTCTCCAGCTCTTTGCTTATTTCTTCACATTTTCTTTTCAACCAGCTGCACTCCACTGGCCTGTCTTGAATAGCTGAGCACACGTTTGCTGGGTCACGAGATAGGGCATCTGCCACGGTGGTATTGAATATCAAAATTATACTGTTGGAGCTCAAGGGCTCATCTATCTAATCTGCATGAGGGAATCTCAATCGAGTTTCAAGGTGGTCAGTCACTACCGTGAAATGATAGCCTTTAGATATGGTTGTAATTTCCTGATGGCCCACACTATCGCTAAACACATTTTCTCGGTTGCTGAATAATTCATTTCGGCAGGTATTAATCTGAGGCTAGTGTACGATATCACCCTCTCTTGACCTTCAAACTCTTGGGTCAAAACCGCTTCTAAACCGCAATCACACGCATCAGTCTGAAGAGTGAATTTCCTCGAGAAATCGGGTCAAGCTAAAACTGGGACTTCTGTTAAGAGTTTCTTCAAACGCTCGAATGCTTCCTGTTGCTTTTGGTTCCAACGAAAATGCTTACCTTTCTTCAGGAACAAGGTCAGGGGATGTACAATCTGTAAAAAATCGGGGACAAATCTTCTATACCACGATGCTATTCCGAGACATCTTCGCAGTTTTCTCACATTTCTTGGGGGTTGAAGTTCTTGGATAGCGGCAATCATCTTGGGATCGGTATTGATTCCGACTTCAATGACTACGTGACCTAAATATTTTATTTTCTTCTGGAAAAACTTAAAACTCTTGATTTAAACTCTTTATTCAGTCGCGCTTCTTGAAGTCTTCTACACACCTCTTTCAAGTTGGCCATGTTCTCTTCCAACAAATTTCCCAGCATCACAATATCGTCCAAGTATCTATTTCTGCACCAATTACTCTATCTAACGTTCTCTGAAACGTCGCTTGTACTGACGTTTACCCAAAAAGTATCACCTTGTACTGAAACAAACCTTTTCCCACCTACTGTGAATGCTGTGTATTTTTATGTGTTTTAGCATTGAGCTGCCTGTAATCAATACACAATCTAAGGGTACCGTTTTTCTTTGGTGCCATGACAATAGGTGCACTATAGGGACTCTTTGGGGGCTCTATACATCCATTTCTCAACAGCTCATCGATTTCTTCATTGACCACAGAAACCAAGAAATTACTTCGTCTTCTCTAAGTGCATCTTCGCCTGTCATCACTGCCTGCTCCTCTACTGCCATCACTACCTGTTGGGAAACAGGTCTAAACTTAACTCCCTGGTCACCACACTGCATATTAAACTCTACAGCTCTCAAAAAATCCAAACCTAGCAGCACTCTGTACAGCATGCTTGGCATAACACCCATCTCCGTTTGGTAACTTCTGCTGCCAAATCTCACCCCCACTCTGACAACTACTGTGGTACCATTCGCTAAGTTGATCCTGCTATCTACGGGAATCAACTGACTCTGCTCTCTTAATTCTTCGGCGACACGTTTGCTTATATAACTCCTGTATCGATTGTAGCAGGCATCTATGTTGGACCTGGGCCAGCAATCGGGTTTCCGTTTGACGAAAAGCACTCACTGGGGCAAGGTTTGTCTGCTCAGGGCCGCAGCATCCCCTTGCTGATGGCTCGGCCCTCTGGCCTTTCCCGCATTTCTTCGGCAGCACTCACGGGTCCATAGACCTCTTCTGCCACATTGACAGCAGAGCAACACACTCTAGTTTTGGCAAAAACGGTAGGCATGTCCTTCTTGCCCGCATCTCCTGCATGCTGTCGTTGGATTAATTCAGAGTTGGTGCAGTTTCCACTAAATGTTACTGCAAAATTGTTCACTATCACTGATAGATATTTAGTGGTGAGTTGAAATAGTACAGCCTCACTAAGCAATAGTGGTAGTGATACAAAAATTTTTTCACTAAAATTAATTTTGTGATAGTGTAAATATTTTTTTTAAAGCTTAGTGCAATTTTTTTTCTCCACTAATAGGATAGTGGAAAAATATAATCATTCACTAATGTTAAAGGAACTCAAATACATATAATTATATTGAATTAATTTATACTATTTATTACATTAATTAATTAATACTAATATTAAAGTAGTAACAAAATTAAAAGACAAAAGGAAATTGTAATACAAAAAATACGGAAATTTCATCAATATATTTATATAACATATTAAATTAAATACATGTTGGTACATATATTTTTCATTAGTACAATAAAAATAATAAAATAGAAATATTTTGAACATACAGTGGTTGACAAAACAATAGAAACTTTTCCAAATATTTTAGAAAAGGTTGAAATTCTAAACTTATTGTTGATATATTAGTAATAATTATTATTCATTTTTATTAATATACATGTATTTAACAAAATTAACAAAAAAAAAAAAAAAACAAAAACATAATTGATTAAATTCAGAAAAAGGAAAAAAAAGCTACTGACAAAACATCGGAAACTTTTGAACTTTTACAGAAAAGAAGACTCTTAATAAAAAATATGCAAAATAACTATGTAAAAAGCATCGTTGTTTACTTTATTTCAAGATATTCTTCATATTGATAATTTTTCATTTTTTTTAAATTTATTTTGCAAAATTAATTTTTTATTTCATTAATTCAAATGGCTAGATTTTTGCAGAAAACGTCTTAGTTTTGGAAAGAATCATCTACTCATTGCAAAAGATAACATAAACAGGATAAACGAATTAATATGAAAAAGTATACTTTTTATGGACGTGTCCAAATTTAGTTGGAACATTTAGTTTTAACACATTTGTAAGGCGGCCAAAGGGGAAAGATACTGAACCCGAAGAATATTATGTTTATCGGTGGCTAAATTATGTTATAGAACTATTTTTTAGGGCAAGGTATTAATCGAATTCAATTATAAAAAGATAATTTGTATGGTATAACGTAGAAACGATAATGGCCCTAAAAGCCAACTTTAGATTTGCAATCGAGTGGCTAGACTCGAAAATAATACCTGGATTAAAGTGGCCTGCCTATTCACCATATATATTAACTCCAGAGAAAATCTATGGAAAATAGTAGCTCCAAGATGTGGACTCAAAAATTGTCCTTTCAAGTCTAATTGGAAGGACGATTTTTATATATTCTGAGATTCTGACAAGTTCTAACCAATTTTGTTAAGATAATATCAAAATTTCCATTGTTTTGTCAGTAACAAAAAAACAAATACTTTAATCTTGTTTTATTTTTTAATTAAATTAATTATATTCATGAACTGTTAAACATTTGACTGTTAAACATTTGCAACATTTTATTGTGCTGCAAAATCACTACCACTAATGGTTTGTGGTAGTGGAAACATTATTTAAGCAATTCTGGCATTATCCGGGTAGTATATTTTGTCCAGACCGTAGACCTTCGCGAGTTCTTCTATTCGCTCAACAAAAGCTGACTAGTGTTGTAGTGTGGGCTTTGCTGAGGTGGATTCGTAGCTATGCCATTCTTGTTGCCATATGTGACACTGTTGGCACGTCTAGTTGTGTGGACCTGCTTACCTACGGTTTTCTTCTAGAATGTAATTCTAGAGAACTTTATTGACCTTATTTTCCCGAGTCTTTCAGGGAAAATGTCTATCACCGTTAAAGGTTTTGGTTGTCCATGGTTGTAAACCAAAGACCTAATGTTAGCCTTACTATGTTTTATTGCTCACTGTATTTTTCTTACCGACACACACGTCTTAGCTGTTCACTTATTACACCACAAAAGAGACTAATTGTTCGTTTACATCCTCTTTTATATTCTTCCTAAGTTGTAGTTACACTTCAGTAGTTTTGTAGTAGTGCTACTCTCATAGGTTTGAACCGTTAACAGTTTTACTGCTTATTCTCCCTCTCTCTGGCTGAATGTCTTCTTATTTGCTGAATACATTTCTTCTCTCTTGCTGAATTCCTCTCTTGATGAATATCTTCCATCTCTCTAGCTGAATATCCTTCCTGTTCTCTCTGACTGAATTATCTTTGGGTGAATCTCTCTCTATGTCATTATTATATTACTTCGTTGGGCTGAATTTGAAAAAAAAACGAACACACATTGCCGGATGTAATCCGCTCCCCTTTGATGGATGTTATCCATTGCCCTCCAAATATAACACCGATGACATGAATATCTTCATGTATTTATTAAAAAAATAAAACAAAGTATGGAAAAATGTGTGGCTGAAAATGGCAACATTTTGGGTCCTGAATGACGTTTGACTAATTCCAATTGATAAAGCCATTGATGACTTACCACGTTGGTTCCAAGAAGAATACCAGGAAGCAGTAGTACCACATTTTAGTTGTCGTAGATGCGTAGAGGCTCAGGCAAAGTAGTGGATCGTATGCGTAAGCAGGCGGCGATGTTTGGAAGTCCGGTGCGAGTGATTGACGATAAAGGCGCAGCTTCCACATCCAACGAATTTAGCGGTTATTGTACAGAAGAAGATGTACAGCATTTGTTAATAGCGACATGTAATAGTCATGTGCTTGAAAACTCACAGAATTGGTATCGGCAAGTGGAAACGGTACAGAGGATGATGAACAATACGCCCACCATTTGAGCTTTTTACAGGTTTAAAGATGAGAATTAGATCGAATGCTGGTTTCCATTAATTGCTGGAACATATAGGGGTCAACGAACTTGATCAAGAACGAGATGAAGCGCGGGAGAATATATTAAGAATTCTGCAAGAGAATAAATATAATTATGACAGGAAAAAAAGTGCCTGAGAGAATATGATTTAAACGACCTTGTTGCAATATAACATACACAGTACGGAAAGTCATTAGGACCCTATAAGGTCATTATGATGATGAATCACGATGTACCACGGTCGTGGAATATATAAAGGCTTGTCACGTTACATTCAGGCCAAATGTTGTTTACCCATTAGAATCGGGTCCTAATGGGTAAAGGAAGTCAACAGAGGAGAGAGAAACAAATGAATAACTTACCACAGGCTTACGTTAAACAAGTTTAGGAAGTAGTTTTAAGTTAGAACCCTAAAAGTTTTAAGTTAAGTCCTAAAGCGTATAGTTAAACAACGGGCAGTTTTAATTTAGTATATACGTTTTCTCTGCATTAATAAATGTTACTTTAAATAAAGAAGTGTTAACATTTAACAGACTTGACGGGTAATGATCGCATTTCAATTACAACTACACTTAAATAAATTGTGATTGAAGCTTTACCAATTACAATTACTTCTAATTGTAATTGAAGTTTTGTTTATATTGTTAATGTCAAAAACTTGATTGAGCATTTATAATATGGGGAAAATCGGACGACGATTTCACATAGCCACCATACAAATGTACTCCCCGAAATATGGCGTAAAAAGCTCCAACCATTTACAGATTCGTTGCAAATGATACAAAATTTCGCATAAGTCAGTTTTTTTGACTTCCGAAATTAAATTTTGAATTATGGCGTAAATATTTGTCGCTGCCCCCTATTTAAAATAATTATATGGCGACGAAAATCAACAAGTTTTTTATGACCCAAATATCTCTATGAAATTTTGTTCGGATCGGTCCATATTAACCTTATCCCCTTTTAACGCTCAGTACTGAGCATGAAAGACAATTTTTGACGAATTTCATAGTTCTACTAGGCTGATGAAATTTAACATAAATATGATTTTCATACATAAATCGTTCTAGAAAATTGATCCTACCCCTACAGAAAATTTTGTAAAACCAGATCAGGATAGGGTTACAACTGAATTAATTATAGAACAATTTATGAAAAAAATAAAAAGTCGACACATATAGGAGTTGAACTTAGAACCTTCCGTCTGCCAGTTCGCCACACTCTCTCTACACCGTTGCTTAGCATACTTATTTAGATGTTTTCGTGCAATGATTATTTAATGTCTAGACTAGACAAACAAAGTGGGTTGTTCAATGGAGAAACGCGAAAATTTTTGATACAAAATATAAAACAAAGGGAAATAAGTAAAAAAGAAAAAAATCTCTCTTAAAACACTTAGGCTGGATCCGTGCTATAACAGGTCATATTTATGATTATAATTCGAAAAAAGTTACAATTCACATATTTAGAGCAATAATTCCAACAAATTTTATTAAATATATCTTAATTTTTTACCAATTATTAAAATTTGTTTAAGTCGAAAAAATTTTGGATAGCACATGGCACTATGGGCCAGAGAGTGATGCTGTGAAAAGGTATATAACAGAAATTAATTATGTATCTTTAGCTAATATCGGAAGACAAATTTCGACATAATTTGTATCAACGTTAAAAATATTAAGATTTAAAAATATCACCATTGTAATTAAAAATAGAAAACAATTAATTTTATGCGAAACAATTAATTTTATTCGTAAATATGTACGAAAAGATAACATTAATTAAAATATATAATATTAAAATAAAATAAAATAAAATAAAAAGAATAAAATCAAAACATATTTTTGTAATTTTTGGCCGCCAATATCTCGCTTTGCGCTCACGATATTTATGGTGACTAAAAAAAGATAAACTACCCAGCAAAATATTTGCTTACAAATTCACTAGAAAAATCACCAGAACTCATCGAGTCAAGTACTTACAATTCTACTAGAAAAAGTACATATTTTTGTTTGAGATGTTCCAAAAGTAAGTCAATATTATTTGGTTGGAAATAAGTTGTTTTTTAGTAGAGTTATTTATAGAATATTTATGAAAAAATAAAAATAAAAAGACGACACACATTGGGGTTGAACTCAGTACCTTCCGTCTACCAGTTGAATGCTACTCTTACTACACCACTGCTTTGTTGTTTTATTGTGCGTCAAATAATAGTTTTCACACACAAATACTATTTTATTTTCTGTTTGTCTAAAAATAGACATTTGATATCGTGTTCACAAAAAAGGAAAAAAACAGAAAAAGTAGCTGTTTAATTTTGTTTGTTTCTTAATTTTGATTTTTTTTTAAACTTTACCTACAAAGTAAGTCATTAATGAAGTACTTAATGGTAATCATTGTAAGCAAAGATTTTGCTGGGTATAAGCTTCTTAACGCGGTATTTTATAATTATTAAGAAAGTCGAAACCCAGAAATGAAAGCATACTTTTCAAAAGGATTCTAATAATTTGTAACCTTGTGATAAAAATGTTTGAGTTAGCTGCTATAGTTTTTTGATATTTAAAAGTTAACAACGCTGGACGTAATTGGTACCGATATTAACACACAAATACTTTATATTACTATATTTTATTTTTATTTCAGAACTCTGCATATATTTATGTATGGATAAGTGTTTGCTAAAATATTACAAAGGTTACAACTAATAATCTAAGTATTACTTATACAATAATTTTAAATTTTTTATTATTAATTATATTATATTACATTATGTTTTAGTTTTATCTTATACATATACAAAAGTTGTTATATTAAATGCAAGACTAGAAATATGTATGTACTTTGGTATATGCATGACATTATATTATAACGAACATAATTTTTTACATATGTACATTGCGGTAAATAAAATATACGATCACAAAATAAAATTAATTAATTACTATAGCTTTTTTTCTTTTCTTTTATGTATAATAGTTTCACATTTGTTAAATTGAGCATGTTAAGAATACCTACGGTCTGCCAGAATTATCTTAATTTTGGCGATTTCTTAACTCAAAACTAATAGTATCGATTTTTGCTTAACTCTTGCACGCATATGAGCAACCGATTTCCCAAGTTTTTTTAACATTTTTCTAGAGTTCACAGCTACAATAGCTTGTTTTTTTAATTTTGTTGAACTTCTACCCAGCAAATAATGGTGCTTTCGCCAAAGCAGCAGTAAGATAGTTACTGCTTTAACATGTTATGAAAGGAATCCAAAAATTCATATTTTACATTGTTGATAGTAAACTGATATGACCGTACAAACATATATATTTTTTATTATTGTTTAAAATTGATGGGCTTTAGACCACTTGGTAATACCCGGTATGCTTCGCTACCCCAACCAAAATAAACACATAATAACCAAAAAAATTATTTATTTAGTTACTAAATTATAAAAATTTTCTTAAAAGTTTATTATAATTTCTTTTGATGATAATATATTTCATTTAAATTCTGAAATAATAATAAATAGATCAATAATCTATTATTTCAGAATTTAGATGAAATATATTATCATCAAAAGAAATTATAATAAACTTTTAAGAAAATTTTTATAATTTAGTAACTAAATAAATATATTTTTTGGTTATTATGTATTTATTTTGGTTGGGGCAGCGAAGCACACCGGGTATTAGGTAGTGGAAAATAAAAATAAAAAGATGAAAGTTACAGTGCAGGGCCTAAATAAACCAGTACCGACGGCAAGTGTTGATCCACTCGCGAGTCACGTGTTGTCGGCAATCGTGAGGAAAATACTACTACGGTGAAGGGTACCTTGGCGTCCGTGGCGGACAATATGTTAAGTGTACAGCATGCGATTGGCAAAAACATAGGGGTGAAAGAGAAGTATCTTCTCGGAGAAAGCTCTAAGCTACCTCAGCATTTAAATATAGATTAGGGTACCAACTCTGAATCCTCAGATGATAATTACAACACCTCTATAGAAAATTCGAAAAATGATGAAGTAGAGTAAATTGTGAAACAGGTGAGTGATAGCATAGCTAAACTACCTATTACTAAGAAATGACTTCTGGAGCACAGAGGAGGAAGTTGAAAAAGATGCTTCAGGAAACCATAGTTAGTCAATCCAACGACACTCCAAAGGAAAAATCGGACTTTATCACAAGATCTGAGGCAAAGAGGATCAGGTCTCCAGAAGAGTTGACAACAGAAAATAAACCTAAGAAGTAAAAAGTAAAAGTTTTATATCCGGCTGTGCCGAATCTTATATACCCTTCACCATGTGTTACCCTTCATGTAACACCAAATGCAAATGCAAATGCAAATGCAAAAGGTTCAATATTATAGAAAATTCAAAAAATACCTTTTGTAGGACGAAAAAGTACCAAAAAGTCCCATTTTCTAGGTTCTTACCTAGTCAAGGCCCTACATACTAAATTTCATGTTTCTAGGTTCAATATTTTAGAAGATTCAAAAAGTACCTTTTGTAGAACGAAAAAGTACCAAAAGGTCCCCTTTGATGTATTCTGACCTGATCCGGACTCTACATACTTAATTTCATGTTTGTAGGTTTAATATTATAGAAAACTCAAAAAGTACCTTTTGTAGGTTCAATATTAGAAAAAATTCCAAAAGTACATTTTAAAAACAAAAGGAGTACTAAAACGTTACCTTTAATAGCTTCTAACTTAAGCCAGGCTCCACCTACTTAATTTCATGTTTCTAGCCAACAGTGTCGCCAGATGTGGGGATTTGTCCCCAAATTGGGGATTTCAAGTTTTATTTGGGAACAGATTTTCTTGGGGAGGGATTTGGGGATTTTCGTAAAATTTGGGGATTTTTTTATAATTTTTGAGCTATTATTGGGGATTTTTATATTTTTTTCTGAATTTTTTGGTTTTTTATTTTATTTTTTTCTTTTAAATATCAATAATAATAACAAAAATATTTTTTACTTTTCATATTTTATTTATGTACCTACTGCTTCTTTGCATTTCTCCGGGTTTATAAATTTTGTTGTTTCTCTGGGTTTAAACAATTTATTAAGTTTCATGGCAATCATGTCTAAAATATAATGCTACAAATACATACATGTGAATGTGTCAAAAAAAATGTAACGGGAAAATTTGTCAATTTAAGTGAAAAAAAGACGTGCACAAAAATTTGTTAAATGTGGAAAAAAATTTATTTTGTATAAGCACAAAGTGAGAAATGGAAAAGAATAGAAGACAATTTAATAACTCCTGGATGAAAGAAGACTGGACAAAAGGTATGTATTTATAAATTTTGTGTAAAACATAAATTTTAAAATAATTTTGTAATAAACAGGCTGGCTTGTTCATATCGAGCAGGCACCTGAATGGAGCCATAGTGGACCATCTCATGGCGCGTGGTGTAAGGTTTGTAAAGTTGGACTGCAGTGCCAAAAAAAAGATTTAAAAAAACACGGACTGACAGAAAAACATAGGATAAATTTAAATTCGTTGAAGCCATCAAATACGGTAAGGTATGGTAAGTCCATTTAATAAAATACAGAATATTCCCACCATCACAACATGTAACATTCCAGTTTTATTTAGTTACTCGGAATTATTTCTAACATTCTTCTAAAGTTTTTACATCTTGACATACCTATGTATGAAGATTGTTTTTAAATATATATTTCTTCATTAAATGGTCAATAGACTAGTCAAAACATTGGTCTAAATAGTCAATAAACTAGTGCATAGACAAGTCAATTGGCAAGTAAATAAGCAAATCTATTGACCAATGAATTAGTCCAGAGATTAATGAATTCACTATTCAATAGATTAGTCAATGAACATGTCAAAAGACAAGTCCATTAACTATTGGCTAGATTATGTATGTGTTTATTGACTCTTTAGAGGACTAGTCTATTGGCAAGTCCATGGACTAATCTGTTGTATATTCTATGGACTGGTCAAACGACTAGTGCAATGTATTAGAATATTGACTACTATAGGTACTAATTTATTGATAAGTCCATGGACTAGTATATTAATTATTCTATTGAAAAATATATTGTCCAGTTCATGGAATAATCTATTGACATTCAATTGACTATTCTATGAAATTGTCTATTGAGTAGTAGTAGACTTTTCAAGAGACTAGACAATCGATTAGTCCATGATCTTTTCAAAAGATTAGTTCTCAGAATAATCAATGGACTAATGCAGAGAATAATAAATTGACTTATATACATATCGTCACCTGAAACGCAAACGGCCCTAACTAACCAAAATTTCAAAATCGATTTTATTCTTGATTCTAATGTATTGCATCAAAACAAATGTCCACACCAAAAAATTTTCCGACCAAAATGATCGATTTTATTGACAAAAACCCAAAGGCCCTATCTACAAAAACTTTTAAATATTGAAGGTAAAAAGTCCCATTTATCCATTTTATTATACGCCATTGTCAACTATCATAACAAATGATAGGTTTCACTATTAAACAATTTGATTATATACTACAAAAAAATCGCGTTGATAGAAACAAACTTTTCAATTAAAATAGTTTTTTGCTTCTACTGTAAAATTTTAAAAATGTTAGATAGGGCCGTTTGCGTTTTTGGTGACGATATGTATGTACTTGTATACTGACTAGTCTATGAACAAATCAATAGATTAGTTTATGGACTTGCCAAAACTAGTCCATATACCACTCAATTGGGTAGTCAATGGATATTTTCATGGCCCATGGACTAGGCTTGTCAATAGACTTGTAAATAACCAATATAATAGTCAATGGACTACATTTATATTTATATTTGCAAAATTTTAATTAACATAGGGCGATTTACATATAATGTTACCGTAGCCGGAATAAATATTTTTGAATTCATCTGCGAAATTTGTTGAAATATAAGTAGACACCTGATAACTAATTTTGAAATTTTAAAAATATTAAAAAAAAATCAGAAATTAAAAAAATCAAAATCAACTTATAATAGTGAAATTATTTTGTATTTTAACGTCAAATTGAAGACTGTAAAATATTATTTAATTATTTTGAGGATAAGAGCCCGCGCATCTCCGCCAAATTTTGCAAAATGAAAAATTGCACTTTTTAGTGTTTTATTTTTCAAAAAATGAGGTGTTATTATTAATTTTTGAACCATTTTGTAGCAAAATCATAACGTATATCAAATTGTCCTTCCAAAAAGATAGAACTTAAAATTGGTAAAAAAAAGTTTTTAGTTATTAAAATTTCCCCCAAGAATTTTGTAGTTGTGATGATGCATAAAAGTAAATATGCCGGTACGAATTTTTGTTCAAATTGGATAACGCTTACTCGGTTAAGTCGGAAGTCAAAAAAGGGGGTAACAGTATCTGCAATACTCCATTTTCAAACTTTAAACAATTTTGTTAAATGGATTTAAAAAATGAAAATTTTCTATACCGGATTTTATAGGGGATATGTATAAGAATTAAACATAAAAAGAATAAAGTCAATACCTCTAGTAGTTTTGCGTACCTGCTATGTGAAGTTGAAGGATTTCGGGAAAAGGGCAATGACAATAATTAAGTAAAAATTATATTATTACAAATTGTTGCTTAATTTTGATGAAGTAAATTTATATTATCATTTCCGAGTTCATGGAAAGTTGTTGTTGATAATTTTTCTAAAATCCAGAATCATTAAGCCTTTTCAAACCGGGGTCAAAGTCAAATTTATGTGAATTTGATATTTTTAATAAAATACCAAAATATTGTGCAATTATGAATACATTTGGACAAACTAGGCGAAAATATATCCAGAAATCTAGAAATCAAACTTCTTCAAAAAATAACCCTATGAGGTACATGGGGTCAATTCTACAGACATTTTTTAAAATAAATTTTCTTAAAGAATTAATAGATATATGTATATCGAGTATTTGGCATAACGTATAATAACTTCTAAGAAGTTCCATCAGTATCCATCAACAATTAACAACATCACGCTCTTATTTGTTCAAGGTCATAAAATATTCAAAATTTTTATTTTGACCCCGGTTGTTAAAGAATTAATGATTTAATTTCGGAAATTTGATCAGAAATACCTTTCCATGGACTCTGAAATAATAATATTAATTTACTTTACCAAAATTAAGCAACAATCTGTAATAATATAATTTTTACTTAATTATTGCCAAAAATTGCCCTTTTTTAGAAATCCTTCAACTTCACAAGCTACTTCGTTAGCGATAAATTGTAGTATTTAATTGAATTAAAATTAAGCCCTACACTACGTGGTAGCCAGTGTTCTAATAACGAAAATCTTATTCTCGGGAATTTTTAGTACCATAAATCTTCCGCGGCAAATCGAATTTTCTAAAACCATCCACAAACAAATTTACATGTATTTTTAACATTATAATCTATTATTTGGATACTAAATTTGAAAGAGTGATTAACCGCAGCCCCTACCCTTGCTTTTTCTCCTTGTAAAACAATGACACCTGAAACTTTCCGATAATGTATTAAAAAAGATAAAATTTTGTTTAGATTAAATATCGAAAACTTCAAAGCATTTGCAGCGGATTTTTTTTAACGCTGGGAAAAAATAGTATACTTTTTCGACGTACTATTTTATATGCTAAGAAGTATGAATGTGTTGTTATACCTAAATGATATTTGGTGGTGGGAGATAAAAAACCTACATACATAAATAAATTATTTTAACAATAATTGTTCAAATTTTATTAAAGGTATATTAAAAACATCAAAAGAAAGTAAGATTTTTGAAATAAGATTGGCAATGTATATATCTACGCACACAAGCATAATATCCGTCGACCATTTATGTGATCTATTTCTCAAAACACTACAAATTAATAACAAATCACTTACGTTAAAAATGCATCGAACCAAATGTTCTGCTTTAATTAAGTATGTTATTGCGCCAACACTACTAGAAGAATTGTTAATGGAAAATATTCTTTAATAGTTGATGAATCAACTGATATATCTAGAGTAAAGTGGATGGCAATTTGTATACGTTATTTTAATCAAAAGGAAGTCAAAATAATGACCGAATTTTTAGGAATTTTGGTTGTGGAGGAGGCAACAGCAGTTGCGTTATATGAAAGTCTCCGAGAATTTTTAAAAAGAAATAACCTAAGCATAAGTAATTTAGTTGCAATTGGTACCGATGGGGCTAAAAATTTGTGTGGGTCCAGGAATTCACTTTACTCCCTTCTAAAGAAAGAAAATTCGTCAATCAAATTGGTCAAATGTATTTGTCATTCTTTAAATTTGTGTAGCTCTGAAGCAGCCAAATCAATTTCCAATTCTGTGGAATTCCTCGTTAAAGAAACGTACAATTACTTTTCAAACTCTCCATTGCGAACACTTAAGTATAAAAAAATTTTTGATTTAATTAATTTGGGTGTAGACTCAAATAAGTTTTACAAACTAGTACAAATTTCAAATACAAGATGGCTATCATATGGAAAA
>NC_060952.1:64307167-64311630 GCF_022045245.1 Lucilia cuprina | reverse complement strand
GTATAGCTTCTCCCAATAGATAAGTTATTTGTTATAAAGTAAAGTAGATTAACTGCATAGTGGCAGAGAATTCATACCTTAGGGAGCTCCTTCAGGCAGTGAGATTTTAATAGAGACTAGCAGCTTCAAATAATATATCTAAAGGCAACAGAAGATAATAATTTTTGTTATCAATGGGGATCTACATCCACTAAGATTTATATTTAAATCGATAATATTGGCTAACAGATTGTTTCGTTTTGTAGTCTATATAGTGTATGTCAATTGTTTAGTATAATTAGTTTTAAGTCATTGGTTAATAAAAATGTTTATAATGTGAAGATGAAAAGAAATGATGATGACTGATTAATTAATAAGGGTATATCCGGCGAAAGGTGAGTGTGTGTGGTAAATCTGTAGGGGTCATAATCAAATTCATTAGGGATATAATATGACTATCGGTAGGGAAAAGGGCGACTTGGAGAACCAGCTATCTCCACTAAGGTGTGGTGTTCCTTGGTAAGATTAAACAAACCCAAAGAATAAAGTGTTACGGGGTCCATAGGCTGGACAAGGGTTGAGGACAAGACCTAAAGTTCTTCGACTGATCAAAATAATTGACGGGACATGTCTGAGCGAAAGACTGACACGTAACAATACCTAGCTTCAAAAAGGACGTGGGTATATTGATTTTGTCATTCAGTTTGTAATACTTCGAAATATTGGTCATATAACCATAAGAGTAATTAAAGCATATTGGAAATGGTAAATAAGAATACATGTTTTCAGAAAATTACTTTAAAAAGTTATGAAATAAGCAATTATAGTCTAGTATATGGTCTAGTCTGTAGTCTAGTCATATTCAAGTCTATAGTCTAGTGTATAGTCAAGTCTATAGTCTAGTCTATAGTCTAGACTATAGTCTAGTCTATAGACTAGTCTATAGTCTAGTCTAGTCTATAGTCCAGTCTATACTTCAGTATATAGTCTAGTCTATAGTCTAGTGTATATTCTAGTATATAGTCTAGTCTATAGTCTAGTCTATAGTCTAGTCTATAGTCTAGTCTATAGTCTAGTCTATATTCTAGTCTATAGTCTAGTCTATAGTCTAGTCTAAATTCTAGTCTATAGTCTAGTCTATATTCTAGTCTATAGTCTAGTCTATAATTTAGTCTATAGTCTAGTCTATAGTCTAGTCTATAGTCTAGTCTATAGTCTAGTCTATAGTCTAGTCTATAGTCTAGTATTTGTCTGGTCTATAGTATAGTCTATAGTCTGGTCTATAGTATAGTCTATAGTCTGGTCTATAGTATAGTCTGGTCTAGTCTTTATTCTAGTCTTAAGTTTATAATCTATTCTATAGTCTAGAATAGAATATCCCATAGTTTAGTCTACAGTCTACTATAGATTATATACTGTTGTCTTTTTAGTGTTGCAAACATTTAGATTTCGTGTGTATTTTAATGGAACTTATCTTTAAAATTTACTTTACTTTACAGATGCTTTGATGCAGGGTATTTCAGATACGGCATAGCCGAATATAATTTATTTGTTATAAAAATTTTAAAAATTAGATTCTTTTGATTACCTTGATGTATATTTCTTAAATTAATATATTGATATTCTGGATTGAGTTGTTGATGGTTTATATAAATAGGTATATTTTCTACGAAAAAAATAAAAGTAAGTTTATATTTCAATAATCGTTATTTTTAGATGTCATTTTTAATTTATTAATGGAAAAACTGTAATACTGTTATTAGTTTTAAAAACGGCCGCTTTAGAGGTAATTTCTGCTAAAGAAAAAATTATTTGGTGTTCAAATTCTAGTTGATCCGATTCATAAATGTTAAAGGCTTCTGATTTTATTGGTTCAACAAATAAAGATTTCAAGTTCTTGACTATACATCCTTTAAATTGTGGTATATTGTTTACTTTAGAAATGTTTTCAATCTTAATAACTTTTTCATCCACAAAACAAAAATTGTTTGGCTCGTCTATCGAGTAGTAAAATTATTGCATTTTACATATGAAAAGCATTCGCATTCCGTACAATGTGTCTGTTTGCTAAAGTATGTGTCATTTTCATTAAATTCTTGTCTTAAAGTTAGACTTCTTTCAGCTTGTCTTCTATATAACTGAGAACACACATTATTTGATTTTTTTATTTGTTTCTTTAACATTTAAAGATGGTTTTTATTTCTAGGCTCCCATATGATTTAGCGTCATCATATAGATGTAAAATATAATGAAAATTACATGTCAAAAACGATTGATCGTATAGATTTGGTATATCTCTAACAAATTCGTGCAGCAAATGTTTTGAAACGCCATGTTGATTATTATTAATTTCTTTCAGCAGCAATATTCTAATGGCTAAAGACAATTTGAGGAAATGTATATACCTTTCTTTGGATAATATTGGTCTTAAAACTAGTGGCCCATAATATAATAAAAATTGCCGTAGTTCAGTAGCTTTCCAGCGCTCAAGATCATCCAATGATCGTGGCTTCCTGCTAAATTCTATGGGAACACAGTTTTTTAAGCTAATTAATTGGGTTGAAATATTGGAAATGTGCCAATAATTAAGTGAAAAACTTTTAACCTTTCTTTCTAGCTCAAGCTATAATATATTATATGCATATAATCTAACCCGATTTGTTGAACAATGTCTATTGGGAGGCTTTCAATAACACTAACAATGTTATGATGTTCCGGGTGAGCTTTATGCCTAAAAGAGATATCATCTCTTGAGGGTATGTTTTCTATATATGGGAAAACAACACGGTTTTTATACATTGGATACAAGGAGTACACGAAAAATAACCGCTGTGTCCTTTGATGGCTAACACAAATGACCTTGCTGGTGCATCCATAATAAAACATCCGATTTTTATTTCAAACAATTTGTTTTCAAAACAAATTCCATTTTCTAATAATAATTTGGCTTCATTTACAAATTCCATTAAATATTCATTGACGTCTTTAGGTTTGGAATATCCTTCGTAGACACCAACAGAAAATACATCAGGATATCCGACTATGTTACATGAAATTGGCCATATTTGTATTGTAGAACTTTTTGTTAAAGGCAACCCGTCGATGTTAAAATTTATGTTTATTGTTTTATTGTAAAAGAAGAAAGTCTGTAAGTCCATTTTCAAGACGATAATGACAACAGGAACCATCACCCATGCAACGACTCAAAACTTCCGTAGGTGTTTTTTTCAAAGTTCTAGCATCTTTTGGTAAATACATATCATGATCCCGTAATATGGTCAGCAGAATTATTTATGTTATTCTTAAGGGACCACTGCCTGATCTTTTGAATAAAACTTTCATTTGGGTCAATATAGCTCACATTGTCTGTATCACTAGAACTACTGTCATTATTGTTTTCAGACATTTCATTGATAGTTGGTGGTAGAGTGTCTTGATCTTCCTCGCTATTAAAATTTTCGAAATGTATTTTTTTGGGTGGAAGGGTATGAATAGGTATAGGTTTGGATGAGGAATTTGGAAAATAGCTTTCCATTATTTTGGCAGCTTCTCGTTTATTTCTCATTTTAATGGATTTTGAAGACGTTAAACTCATGTTTGTTTTGTAAGAAATTTAAAAATTTTGCTAGAAAGATAGTTCATTTATACCATAATCGTTAGTTTAATACGTAAAAGTTTACTTTTTATAGAAATTGAGAAAGATAGTTTAACTTTAACTACTACTATATTTTAAAGTAAAAATTCCATTATTGTTATTTTGATATTTTTATTTTCCTATGGGTAATTTCAAAAATTTTCAAACTGGATTTGTACCATTCCCACAGACACATCTTAGTGCAAATACGAAATTTAAAGTTCTCCAAAATTTCTAAATTCGTTCCGATTTAGATGTTATCGAGATTCAAAGTTCTTATTTTTTAGGATTTTTTCAAACAAGCATTACATTTGACATCGTGTATTTTCTAAACTATCTTTCTATTTAATATTAATGGTTTTAGTTTAAGCTTTGTAGTTTAACAATACTTTTGCTAAAATATTATAGTTTAAAAACAAGTAAGAGTGCTATATTCGGCTGTGCCGAATCTTATATACCCTTCACCATCAGTGTTGCCAGAAAAATTTTGTCTCATGTCCCCAATCTTAAGCCCGAAGTCCCCAAAAAATCCCCAATTTTAAATTGAAATCCTCAAATTTGTCCCCAAAATATTTACATACATGAAAAAGTTATATTATGTCTTCAATAATAAATAATAACATTATTAGGCTTATCACAGAATTCCATTCCTTTAGAAAGTGGTTTATAATTATAATTTTGTTATTTCGATCGAATGGAATTCTGTAACAATCCTGTATATTGTTTCTTGTAATAGTATTATGTAGTTTTTTGGCTACATTTTTACATTTATTTTTCTTGCTTTAAATAGTTTACCAAAAAGTACGAATTTGGGTTTGAATGAGTTTGAATTGACAGAAAACCTATAATT
>NC_060952.1:64291654-64307067 GCF_022045245.1 Lucilia cuprina | reverse complement strand
CACTTAAGTATAAAAAAATTTTTGATTTAATTAATTTGGGTGTAGACTCAAATAAGTTTTACAAACTAGTACAAATTTCAAATACAAGATGGCTATCATATGGAAAAGCAGTTAAAAGGGTATTGGAGCAGTGGCTTGAGTTGCAATATCATTTCAACATTAAAGCAACTAATGATAACGAGAAAATGGCACAACATATATCATTTGAATTACAGAACAACACAAATAAATTGTATTTATTATTTTTATATCCAATATTAAGTGAAGTGAATTCTGTCAATTTATTATTTCAAGGAGAAAACATTGACTTGTATTCCGGTTATGAGCACTTAGTGTTGCTTTTTATGTCAATTTGTTCCAAATTATTAAACCTGAATTTATTGAAAACTGTGCCGATAAAAAAGTACATTATAATAAATAATGAAGATTGTTATTTAGATGTTGACGATATTGAATTTGGAATAGAATGTTCAGAAGAATTGAAATCTCTCCCGCTATCGGACGTTATTGAATTTAAAAAAAACTGCTTTCGTTACTTAAAAATATTGGCAAAGGAAATGATTAAGAGATTTCCTGAAAATATAAAAAAATTGGAACATTTTAGAAATTTACAGTTTAAAAATATTGAAAACAAATTTGAATCCGTATATGGCATTTTGAAAAATTCGATGGATGATGAAATTGCAATAAGTACATATGAAAACCAACCAAAACACACAAACAACAATATACCTAAGGACATTTTTGGGTTTTGGGCAATTGTTTACGAATACGAAGATAATGCTGGAAATTACTATTTTCGTGAACTTGCTACTGCTGTTTTTCATCTTTTAGTCATACCGATAAGCAACGCATTTGTAGAGCGAATTTTTTCGTGCATGAATACAACTAAAACTAAACTCAGAAATAAAATGCAGTATGAAATGTTGGAATCATTAATACGAATCAAATCTTATTTAAACAATTACAATATATGTTTCTATAAATTTGAAGTTCCTGAATCTATGGTAAAAAGGTTTAATTCAGATAATATGTATAAACAACAACCAATTGAAGAAAACGACGATGAACTTGAGGCATATTGACATTCTGAAATGGCTTTAAGTAAGTTTGTTCTTTTAATATAAACGCTTTCAATTGTTTAATTTAATTTGTTTAGTTTCAGGAAATATATTTCAAGATGATCTCATTTAAGGGATTTTTACATTATATATTTAATTTTGATGTAGAGATGACCAATAAAATATTTGCAATTTTTTGCTTAACCGTCATAAAAAAAATTATATTTGTTCAATTAACAATCGGTGTCGTAGAGTTGTATTAAATGTGGTATTTTTCCATATATATACAGTTTTGTTTTCAAAAGAAAACAATTATAAAAAAAATTATAATTAAATTATAGGTTTTCTGTCAATTCAAACTCATTCAAACCCAAATTCGTACTTTTTGGTAAACTATTTAAAGCAAGAAAAATAAATGTAAAAATGTAGCCAAAAAACTACTACTATTACAAGAAATTAATATACAGGATTGTCACAGAATTCCATTCGATCGAAATAACAAAATTATAATTATAAACCACTATCTAAAGGAATGGAATTCTGTGATAAGCCTAATAATGTTATTTATTATTGAAGACATAATATAACTTTTTCATGTATGTAAATATTTTGGGGACAAATTTGAGGATTTCAATTTAAAATTGGGGATTTTTTGGGGACTTCGAGCTTAAGATTAGGGACATGAGACAAAATTTTTCTGGCAACACTGCTAGCCAATAACAACACACTAGTGCTGCTCTCGCTATGCTACTCTTGCTCTGCTGCTCACGCTCTGTCTTGTTTTTATAAACAAGAGTACAATAACAAAATTTACCGTATTATTATATATTTTGTTTTTTGCAATTTCTGTTTGAGCATGAATAAAAAAAACTCAATTTTTGATGAACTTTTCAGAGGTTGTCTCGGATTTTTGCTCATATCTCCGTTATTTATGGACCGATTTTGCTGATTTACCAAATCATAACACAAGCTTCCAGGCAGAAGTACGAGCAATAACGGAATGCGTAAATTGGATTAGAATAAATAGAAATAGAATAAATGTGGGCGCCACAGCGCTTAATATATTTACAGACAACCAAAAGGCAATTAGGGTGATATCAGGAGATAGTACTAAATCTAAGACCGTATTGGATTGTAAGAAAGTTTTAACTGAATACTCTCCCATAGGTAAGGTTCACATCATATGGGTACCTGCCCACTCGGGAGTAGTCGGTAACGAAAGAGAGAATGTAATAGCTTTAAAGGGAAGGGAGCTCGAAGCAGTTAATCTGACCCTGAAAAAAACCATTCGACGCAACAAAAGCTGAACTAAAAATATGGGTGAGAGAATTCCAAAAGACCTCTTGGGATAATGATACAGTGGGTAGAACCACGAAAATCTTATTACATTCCTGACTAACACTGATTAGAAGATTCTTAGGAATTACATAAAGGTAACTGAGTTTCTGAACACTGAAAATAATTCATTCAGTTCCTTTTTTTCTCATGATAAATAGCGCACAACAGGCTCGATTGTGGCCTAACCTAACCTATGTGACAAACTAAAATGTACTTAAGAGAGTTTCAGCAAATTTTATTTGCTTAAGCACATTCCGTACGGAATCAGTTGTTTGTTTATTGTACACAAATTAAAGAAAAAAATGAAAAGAAACAAGTAAGAGTGTTATATTCGGCTATGCCGAATCTTTTGTACCCACCATCAAATCACTGATATATAAATGAACTTTGATATTTTGAATATTTTATTATTATATATCGATATTAATGAGAATATCAAAGTAACATTTGAAAGAGGTCCATTAATGGGGGTTTTACTATTGACAGTGCTAATTTTTATAGGGAGTAGAGGTATTTATACATACATACATACATACATACATACATACATACATACATACATACATACATACATACATACATACATACATACATACATACATACATACATACATACATATATGGACCAATTCTCATAAAAGTCTGTAGGAAGATTTCAGTTCCTTATTTGTTTAAAATTTCATTGATCTACTTGTATTTTGAAGCCATTAAGGAGCATTAAAGTCATACAATATGGTAGAGAGATTTTAAATCAAAATTGTTTTATGTCGAGTTGCATTGCGGTATTCGTATTTTTCGCGTCATTTTCTGGGGCGGAATTTATATGGGGTGGTGTTATTATGGACTGATCCTCATAAAAATTGATAGAGAGATTTCGGTTGCTATAGAAGAGATAGAGATATAAGCTTACACGAAACTTGTTTATGTCGAATTTCATAAATCTACTAGTATTTTTAAGCCAGTAGTGAGCTTTAAAGTCATTTTCTGAAGGGGCCTTATATGAGGGTCAATTATAGACCGATCCACATACAATTTGGTGGAAAGGTTTTGGTTCCTAAGATACATACTTATGTCAAATTTCTTCGCTATATTCGTATTTTTACGCCCATAACGTTAAAGTCGTTTTCTGAAGGGGGGCCTTATATGGAGGGAAGGGTCAATTATGGACCGATCCACATAAAATTTGGTAAATTTTGACTTGTATAAATCTTACTTCTGTGTAATTTCATTGTTATAATCCTATTTTTAAGCCAGTAATGAGCATTAAAGAAAGTTTATGGGAAGACTTTTTATGGGGGGTAGGGTCAACTATGGACCGATCTACATAAAACTTGGTAGGGAGATATTGGCTAGTATAAAACATTTCTGGGAAATTTGGTAAAGAGATTTTGGCTAGTAAAAAACATACTTCTGTTAAATTTCACCACTATAGTCGTACTTTTAAGCCAGTAATGAGCGATTTAGTAATTTTATGGAGGGACTTTATATGAGGGGTAGGGTCAATTATGGACCAATCTACATAAAATTTGATAAAGATTTTTTGGCTGGTAAGACACTTACTTATATCAAATTTCATCGCTATATTCGTTTGTTTAAGCCAGTAATGAGCGTTAAAGTCATTTTCTGAAGGGGACCTTATATGGGGGTAGGGTCAATTATGGACCGATCCACATAAAATTTCATAGAGAGGTTTTGGCTAGTAAAAAACTTACTTACGTCAAATTTCATCGCTATACTAGTATTTTTAAGCGAGTAATGAGGGTTAAAGTAATTTTCTGAAGGGGGCGTTATATGGGGGGTAGGGTCAATTATGGACCGATATACATAAAATTTTATAGAGAGGTTTTGACTAGTAAGAAACTTACTTGTGTCAAATTTCATCGCTTTAGTTGTATTTTTAAGCGAGTAATGAGCGTTAAAGTCATTTTCTGAAGGGGACCTTATATGGGGGGAAGGGTCAATTATGGACCGACCCACAAAAAATTTCACAGAGAGCTTTCGGCTAGTAAGAAACTTACTTATGTCAAATTTCATCGCTATACTTTTATTTTTAAGATAGTAATGAGCGTTAAACTCATTTTCTAAAGGGACCTTATACGCGGGGTAGGGTAAATTATGGACCGATCCACATAAAATTTCATAGAGAGGTTTTGGGTAGTAAGAAACTTACTTATGTCAAATTTCATCGCTATACTTTTATTTTTAAAAGAGTAATGAGCGTTAAACTCATTTTCTGAAGGGGACCTAATATTGGGTGTAGGGTCAATTATGGACCGATATACATAAAATTTGGTTGAGAGATATTGGCTTGCATGAAACATATGTGTGTCGAATTTCATCGCTATATTCCCATTTTTAAGCCAGTAATCAGCTATTTAGTCATTTTCTAAAGGGGACCTTATATGGGGGTAGGACCAATTATAGTCCTATGCGCGCCATAATGCAGAATTATTTTGCAGACATCAAAAAACCTATGCGAAATTTGGTGGTATTTGCTTCATAAACAACGAATTTGTGAATATTTGAAGCTATTTATACAATATTCCGGGGTTATATTTGTATGGGGGCTATGTGAAATCGTTGACCGATTTTGCCCATTTTGAATACCAAACATTTCTGATCAATAGAATATATTTTGGGAAAATTTCATCTCAATATCTCTTATTTTGTGGACGCTATCGTGTCAACAACAGACAGACGGACGGACATGGCTAGATCGTCTTAGAATCTTACGAGGTCCCAGAATATATATACTTTATGAGGTCTTAGAGCAATATTTTGATGTGTAACACACGGAATGACAAAATCAATATACACCCCATCTTTATTGATGGTGGGTATAAAAAGGAAATTAATTTATTTTCATAAAATATTATGAAATATGTATTTTATTCACGTGTGTCACATAAATATGCAAATGGAGCTAAATTGTTTAAATGCACTTATGTACATAATAGTTGGGCCTTAAGGAGTCATAATATATCGCAATACAAGAATAGCATAGCCGAAAAAGTTGTTTCGAAAAAATGACATTTTACAAATTTTTAAACAAACTAATTGATTTTTAAAGTCTACATTCAGATAGTTGAGGTCATTATGTTTCTCATCTTAATTGAATTTTTATTATTTATCTAATAATTGCGAAAACATTTTATTTTTAAAACTACGAAATTGAATAAATCACTACAATTTCAATAAAGTTTTCCCTAAGCGAACATTACCTGTCTAGGCATTACCCCACAGAAAAAATCAGCTTAATCTTGAAATTATTTAATATTCCTTAAAAAGTTTTTTTATTTTGTAATTTTCTTCAATTTAACTTTTATTATGAAATATTTTTTATTATTTGACATAAAAACATTCATATTTGTATTTTTATTTTTGAATTGGTAACACTTTTATTAACGTTAAAATTAACTTCTATAATTTTACACGTTAACTCCTAACGTTTATAACTTTTAAATTTATATGAAATTTCCTTCGATCGTTAGTAACAAAACACAACTTAATTTAAATATAAGATTTTTTTAGTTTTGAGAAATTTTACAAAAAATATAATGTTTATCATTATAAGATTTATAATTGTGTTATTACTCGGTTCAGTCTGTGGTCAAAAATAGTTAAAGACATATAAAAAATAAAATCAGAAAAATAAATGCAATTAAATAGAAAATAATATAATTTTATAAGGGGCAGAACGTTTAAAATAGATTTGACGTTTGATTTATAACATTAAAGGAAGCAAAAGTATTTTTGTTTGTTAAGGTTCTACGACACAAAAGTAAGTATAGAAATCATTTTAATATATATTTGGTTTAATGATATTAAGTAACAAAATTTAGGAAAATTTAATCTGTTTGATTATAATTCCTGTATAAAAAATATATATTTTAACAATAACTTCCAAAAAAATTCACTTTTAGTTCTGATAAATTTAAATTTTTGGTAATTGACCCAAATATTAATTATACTAGCATTATTTTCATTTAAGGCCATTTTGCTACTTAAACCCCCGGAGTTTTGGATCCGGTATTCAATAATAAAAAATTTCGTAGAAGTGAGAAAAACTGTTTTACTATTTATTTCCGAAGCCAATCGGCCCAAATTTCAAGATTTCGTATTTTTTCCAGTTATTGTGTAAAAAATATTTTCATTATAAAGTAATTATATTCGAACACATAAAATTTTCATAAATTTTGTTAATATAATTAAACCAAATATATATTGAAATGATCTGTATACTTACTTTAGTGACGTAATTTTTGCACTTATTTAACTTCACCTTAAATCATTTCTGTATACTTATTTTTCTGTATACTTATTTTTGTGATTAACTGTAGGTATCAAACCATAATTTTGTATCTTTAAATAAGGTATAGAATGCAAACGTAGGTTTGTTTAGATCCACAATTGGTCATAGCTCCTATATATGGACCACTTTAAAAAATCACTTAAATGCAAATATTTTTATGTAAAATAAAGCTTTCTTGATAAAATTCTTAACAAATATATTTTGTTTTTATATGAATCACTCTATGAAAATATGATAGACGCGAAAATCACCTGAACGCATTTAATTGAATATGTTTTGTGTGTATATATTTCATATTTTTTCATTTATTTCATTTCATCGATTTTTTTCATTAAACAGAACTTTTTCCGAATCGTTGTATAATTTGCCATCTCCAATATAAGGTTCATTATCATATGAAAATTCTATATGAACCCAATTATTAATTGGGCGTTATTTCATTGAGAATTATTTCGTGTCGCCGTTGGATTGTCTATGAGATCTACATAGACTTAAAAACTGAACGATTTTAGAATACGCTAGTTTTGCTAGTTTACTTAAGATTGTCAAAATGACAAATTTCAACTTTTTGAAAACCGGGTTTTGGAAAATGTCGAATAATAATAATAATAATAATAATAACAATAATAATGATAAAAATATGTAATAATAATTATGTTTGAAAGATACATGAAAACTAGATAACTATATCGCATTAAACTAGTAATCGCTGAGGGTGCTTCTAGGGTAAGGTCTCCAGCTAAAAATTAGAAATTAGTTTTAACAAAATGACAATAACTGTGGTAACATTAAATAATTTTAACTCAATTCAAATTTATTATAATTGCTTATGTCTTATTCTGAATCGCGTAAAAATGACTAAACTGGAACCAAATTTTAGACCACTCCATTCTTCATAAATTTACTGAATAATCACATTTCACATATTACTTTCAAAATTGCCGTAAGCATGACCTAACAGAAAGATTGGAAACAATTTTATTACTATGCAATGTGAGTAAAAAAAGTCGATTATTTCAAGGTATATATTTTTGGATTCCATCCCTGATTCTGCTAGATCAATACACTTTTACACATTACAGTTAAGAAACTAAAAATTTTGACTACACTTCTTGAAACTTACAATCATTTTACATGATAATGGTTGTTATTCCTTTATTATGAATATAATTTGACACTTCATTTTCTTCTTTGTAAACATAAACAAATCCTGAGTTATATTTAATATAATTATCTGAAGATTGTTTTAATTTATACATAATCTGGTGGTTCGGTGTGTACATTTTCGCAATTAGTGTCAATACCTAGTCTAATATGATGTCACAGGGCTGTGTCGGTAACCCTGTGAGAATCCTATAGTCATACTGTACTTTCGCGTTTCATCATAAGCGGAGTTTGGGCTGTTACTTCTTCGTCTGACAGGCATGCAGGCTCCATAGTATGAATACCACTGCTACCCATGTCTACACAAACTCTGGCTCGATGTATTTGTTGTATTCCTGGCTGAAAATTATGTGTCCTACTAGTCATTGATGACATATTAGCTGCTTGGATTGCATTAACAGCGGTGGAAGAATTCTGCTGCTCTGAATGCGTTGGAATTTGATTCATATTGGATGTTGTTGGCAGTGTTTGTTGATGCATTGTTGTAATTGGCTGCAGGTGTCCTACACCTGTTAATATATTATTGTAGTTTGTCCACAAATGCTGGTTTGTATGTCGAGGAAGTGTGCACTGGGCTATGGAACTCGAGTAAACGTGTGGTGTAACACTCTAAAAAGTAATAAAAATAGTTATTTAAATTAATTAATAACTTATTTCAAGTTTACTTATTAACTTATTTAATTTTTTAATTAAATTTATGTAAAAACGGACAGCTGTTGAATTACTATATTCAATTTGAATAAAATTTATATGTGTTCAATATGTTTCTTTTATTAATTACTTTTAAATAGGGTTGATTCCGTTTTAAAAATAAAATGATTTAAAAATGTTAAAATTTGTAAAACTTAAATGTATATTATTGTGGCCTGGTAATTTAAATTAACAAAAACAAAATTTTCTAAAATACCGTTTTTCAAAATGTTGGTCTGAAACGACACCATACAAACCGTTATTTACAATGCAAGCTTAACAAATAAGCAGAAGTTTAGGAAAAAATTGTATTAATATTTTAGTTAAATTGAAAAAAAGAATGAAACAACAGAAAATGTATGTATGCATGTATGTATGTATGTATGTATGTATGTATGTATGTATGTATGTATGTATGTATGTATGTATGTATGTATATATGTATGTATGTATGTATGTATGTATGTATGTATGTATGTATGTATGTATGTATGTATGTATGTATGTATGTATGTATGTATGTATGTATGTATGTATGTATGTATGTATGTATGTATGTATGTATGTATGTATGTATCTATCTATCTATCTATCTTATAAAAAATTAATGTGTGTTTCTTTGTATATTTGAACGCTATAGACTACTAAATGGCTTAACCGATTTTCTTGAAATTTTCACAGCGAATTCCTGTATGTCTGAAATAGGTAATAGGCTTTTATTTTGAAATTTCAAGTGGGCGATGAGCCACGCCCACTTTAAGAAAATATAAAAATCGTATATTTGAGATAATAGAGTCCTCAAATATTGTCGGAGCCACTTTAGTGTCAAAATTATTATTTAGGATAAAATTTGGCGGACTAGCGTTACCTCCCATATAAATTAAATACAAAAATTCGTTTATATTGCACTCTATAACAGTTAGAATCTTAAAATTTTGCATGAATAACTTCAACATCTATGTAAATATTTTGGGTAATAAATTGGCGGACTACCCATGAGGGGAGCGGTACCTCCCATATTAATTAAATAAACAAATTTGTTTATATTGGAATAATATAACAGAGTCTTGAAATTTTGTCGGAGGCAAGTTAGTTTTAGTATGATTATTTAGGATAAAAAATGGGCGGACTAGCGTTAGGGGGCGTGGCACCTCCCATATAATTTATATACAAAAATTTGTTTATCTTAGAAACTATTACAGTTAGAATCTTAAAATTTTGCATGAATAACTTTAAAATCCATGTCAAAAATTCGTTTATCTTGAGATAACATAACAGTTAGAGTCCTCAAATTTTGTAGGAGCCACTTTAGTGCTAATATGATTATTTAGGATAAAGAGTGGGCTGGTTAGCGTTATAATCTTAATATTTTGCACAAATAATTTTAACATCCATGTAATAAACATTTTGGGTATTAAATTGGCGGACTACTAATATAAATATAATTGAAAAATTCGTTTATCTGAGAATCTATTAGAGCTAGAATCTTCAAATCCTATATGAATAACTTCGACATTCATGTGAACATTGAGAAAATAACGGGCGGACTCTTAATGGGGGGCTTGACACCACATATATGAATTAAATAAAAAATTTCTTATATCTTGAAAACTGTTAGATAATTCCAATTTTTCATAGATAGATATAAATTGGCGAACTTACAATAATTTTCTTGGCATCTCTCATATGTTACATATTGGTAATCTTGAAAACTATTGTGGTTAAAATTTTCAAAATCTTTAAGTGGGTAAGAATATGAATTATTTTTAAGAATAAAAGTATATATTAAATTTTTGCAAGTAAGAAATAAATAGATCATTAATCTATTATTTCAGAATTTAAATGAAATATATTATCATCAAAAGAAATTATAATAAACTTTTAAGAAAATTTTTATAATTTAGTAACTAAATAAATATATTTTTTGGTTATTATGTATTTAATTTGGTTGGGGTAGCGGTGCACACCGGGTATTAGCTAGTGTTTTTTTTTTTTAAAAGAAGATGACAACTCTAAGTGTAATATTAAAATAATCGAAAACTTAAATTAAAAATAGATATTTTGTGTTTTAAAGTGTCTACTAGGGTGGGTCGAAAAAAAGTTGAGTTAGTCACCCCCTACGATTAAAGAAATACCGCTTTTTATATATTACGCCACAATTTTAATACCGTAACATATCATATCAATATTTTTTAATTCAACGTCATAATCCTTACGCGACTTTTGATATCTCGGATACTTCTCCAAAATCAAAAATTGTGGCTATACTATAGCGCAAAGTGAATGTAATTTTTATGACTTTTTCAGCAATAGTGCTATAAAACTCATTCTAAATGGTTTCTTAAACACAAGTAATTCCGTAGTTCAAAAATATCATTATTAATTGAATTTAATCAATTGAAATTTATGTGTTACTAGAATAAATTTTGATTATTAATATTAGATTAATAATTTTGCTTGATAATGATACTATTTTACTCAAAAATATTTCATATATCTTACAAAAGAATATACAAAACAAATAGCTTGAAACATTACATAAGTTTAATTATTCTAAATTCTCGCATATCACATGACACGCTAATGTTAAAATCATTCATGTTTCACCTAAATCTTTGTCATCACTCACCTCTGATTAAACAACATCACTGTCATCACTGTCATTTAAATGCTCACTTTTATGCATAAATATTTATTTTACCGGTATTTAAAAATACCTGTATAGTTCTAACTACAAACAAGATCGAAGATCATTTAATTCAATTAATTAATAACAAAATTTTATAAAAATTGTTATGCTAAGTTTTACAAAAATGTCTTTTTTTGGTACAACTACTTCATGTTTCTTGTTTTTCTCTTTTAACAATTTTAAATAAGTAGGATGATTATCCATATGTAATTAACAAAATCAAAGTACCTTTAAATAGTTAATTATTTTTAAAGAAGTTCTTGAAATAATTAAAACTAATAAAAAAGAATAATCGGCAATGGCCGATTATTTTTGAATATAGCATTTATATTGAATTTTGTCTTAATTTCCATATACTATTTGAGCAGTTTATTGATAAAAAACTAATTTTCTGAAAGACTATATATGGGTGCTGAGATCAATTATGACCGATCCCATTAAAATTTGGTGGAGGGATTTATGTTTTTATAATATATAGATATGCAGAATTTCATCATAATTGTGGTGTTTAAGAGGGAATTAATGACCTTGAAGCCATTATTAAGAGCTCCAAAGCCCTATTCGGGTGCTAGGGTAATAATGGACCGATTTAATCCATTTTCAAACAACTTCGTCCTTGGGTAAAATGAAACATATCATATTTACATCGAATTTTAGTTTGATTACAAGTCAGATGGATAAATCTAAACCACTATAGTGCTGCAGGATATAATAAATTTTCCTGTTTTTTGATAGGAAGTAGAAAAGATTTGGGTTTGTAACTGAAAAATTGAAAGTTTTATATTAATTTTAAAATAAAATGTTTTCGACGGTTTTTCCTGGCAAATTAATTATTTGTTGTGAGAACAGTTAATAATGTGAGAATTTCAAAAGTTCTTGAAATAATTAAAACTAATAAAAAAGAATAATCGGCAATGGCCGATTATTTTTGAATATAGCATTTATATTGAATTTTGTCTTAATTTCCATATACTATTTGAGCAGTTTATTGATGAAAAACTAATTTTATGAAAGAGACTATATATGGTGCTGAGATCAATTATGACCGATCCCATTAAAATTTGGTGGAGGGATTTATGTTTTTATAATATATAGATATGCAGAATTTCATCATAATTGTGGTGTTTAAGAGGGAATTAATGACCTTGAAGCCATTATTAAGAGCTCCAAAGCTCTATTCGGGTCCTAGGGTAATAATGGACCGATTTAATCCATTTTCAAACAACTTCGTCCTTGGGTAAAATGAAACATATCATATTTACATCGAATTTTAGTTTGATTACAAGTCAGATGGATAAATCTAAACCACTATAGTGCTGCAGGATATAATAAATTTTCCTGTTTTTTGATAGAAAGTAGAAAAGATTTGGGTTTGTAACTGAAAAATTGAAAGTTTTATATTAATTTTAAAATAAAATGTTTTCGACGGTTTTTCCTGGCAAATTAATTATTTGTTGTGAGAACAGTTAATAATGTGAGAATTTCAAAAGCCTATATTTCATATAATTAAATGACATCGGTGTTTATAATGAAGTAAGTATGTTTGAGTGATTTTTGAAACGATTTTAATGACTGTAAATCAGAAGTATGATCAATATAAGGTCAATTTGAAAACATTTTATCAGAATGATCTTCTGTACACAGAACATACTTATTTCGAATTTTATCGAAATATTATCATTTAATAGTGTACTATGTGGTAATCAGTGATTTTCAGAAATACGCATTTATGTCAAATTTTATCCCGAAAACTTTGATTGTCAATTTGGGTTTAAATATTTTTCAGAAATGGACTATGTTTAATTGTATATGTTTATATGTATTATGTATATAAAGACAAAATTCAAAATTCCGTATCTCTATCATTATTTGGTAATTAATATTTTGAATCTAAATGATTTTCTGGACCTATCGTAAAACAATTTTATAGTGAATTTATGTATATAAGAGCAATATTTTTGCTAAATGTATGGATATAAATATTTTATTATGAGTTATATAAGTTATATTTTTTCTGATTTTTGGGAGGGAACCTTGTATGGGAGCTATGATCAAGGATGGATAACATTTATCTGTACAAAAATAGTATTTATGCCAAATATTTTATGGGTATCACTATTTGGGGACATTGTATGGGAGTTATGAGCAATTATGGACCGATCCAAAAAAAAATTCATGGTAATATTTCTATATATAAGAGCAATAATTTTACCAAATATTATAATGGATATCTTAATATAGTAATGAGTTATGTGCGTTTAAGTGATTTTCGGGAGGGGACATTGTATGGGAGCTATGACCAATTATGGACCGATCAGAAAGACCTTCTACAATAATATTTGTATGAATATGAGCAATACTTATACCAAATTTTATATCGATATCTTAATTTAGTAATGAGTTATTCTGGATCGGTATTATAAACCGATTGCGGTATTTCTAGGCGTGCCAAAAATAATTTTTTTTGACTGACACAACTTTTTTTTGTCCATAGGTACCGACCCAAATTATATTTCAGAAACTTTTAATTATGTTTTAGAAATTTCTATTCCAATTTTATTTTAAAATTATATTTAATATTTCAGAAAATTCTCATTATATTTTTTATTTCAGAAATTTCTAATTATATTTCAGAACTTTCTAGTTATATTTCAGAAATTTCTTATTATATTTCAGAAGTTTTCAGTTATATATAAGAAATTTCTAATTATATTTCAGAAATTTCCAATTGTATTTCAGCCTTTTCTATTTCAGAAGTTGTAAATGAACTACAATTGAAAGATTCTGAAATGGAATTGGAAATTTTTGAAATATAATTGGAATTAATATTTAAGTAAAATTTAAATTTTTTTAAATAATAATGGAAAATTCTGAAATAAAAATGGAAATTTCTGAAGTACAACTAGCAAGTTCTGAAATATAAATAGAAATTTCTGAAATAAAAGACATAATTCTGATAGATAGATATTTCAGAATTATGTTTATTATTTCAGAACTTTCTAATTATATTTCAGAACTATGTTTAGAAATTATTAGAATTATTTTCGGAAATTTCAGAACTTGCTAGTTTTATGAAATATCATATATAATTTTGAAATACAATTGGAAATTTCTCAAATATTACTAGATATTTCTGAAGCATAATTAGAAGTTCCTGAAATTCCTGCTAGCTAAAAACTCTTTATCAAATTTTATGTGGATCGGTCCATAATTGACCCCACCCTCATATAAGGTTCGCTTAAGAAAATGACTACAAGGCACAATAATGGCTGTTACACTCACATACGACTACAGTTTTTAAATTTCACATAAACAAGTTTTGTATGAGAAAAAATGTCCTCGGTATCGTTCTATTATTGGCCCTACCCCCCATATAACGTATCTTTTACAAAATTACTATAACGCTAATTACTAGCTCAAAACTGCGACATAAGCAATATTAACAAAAATCGTTCTACGAAATTTTAGGAGAATCGATCTATAAAAATTGGCAATATATCCATGTTGATAGTGGGTATTAAAGATTTTCCACAACCTAATATAAAACTCTTACTTGTAATCTATTAACTTCTATCCCATCAAAATATTTGCTAACAAATGAACTAAAAAAATCACCAGAACTCGAGTAAAGTGCTTACAATTCTACTAGAAAAAGTATTTATTTTTGTTATAGATGTTCAAACAGTAAGTCACTATTATTTGGTCGAAAATAATTTGTTTTGTTAGTAGAGTTGTTATACCCTACACCACTATAGTGGGGAGGGTATAACAACGGCTCAGAATCACTTTCTGAGTAAATTTATCTATGTCCGTCCGTCTGTCTGTCCATGTAAATCTTGCACGCTATAAGCCGCAATTTTCAAGATAATTTGATGAAATTTAGCACATAGCCTTTTCTTGGTTCAAGGGCGAATGATATTGAAAATGGTTGAAATCGGCCTTTAGGCTCATAATTACGTTAAATGTTCTATTATGTCAACAAAAATCGATAAATGACACACTACTAATTTTTACAAACAAACTCCCCTTCAGAAAATGTCTTGAAGGTGAAAATTAATCTATATATATAAAATTCTAACGTTACTGACTGACTGACTGACTGACTGACTGATTGACTGATTCATCATCGCACAGCCTAAACGGTTAAAGCTAAAGAGCT
>NC_060952.1:64233404-64291554 GCF_022045245.1 Lucilia cuprina | reverse complement strand
TGACCATTTTAATTTTTACCCTCATAACTAACAAGAGCTATATAATATCTGTAAGAATCGAAGAAAACCCGAGCAACGCCGGGTACATTTAGCTAGTATATAATAAAACGATTAAAATCTACATAAATAACTTTGTAGTAGACGTAAATTCCTCAACCAAAATGTATATTCCACAATATGGTTAAATAACAAATTAAATGCTTTATTTTTAAAAAAAATTATCCACTTTTTAATATACTGACTGGTGTAGGGTACCATATAGTCGGCAATGTCTGACTATACATTCATACTTGTTTTTAAAATATGTATGAAAAAATAAAAAGTCGACACAGACTGGGGTTGAATTCAGCATCTTCCGTCTGCCAGTCAACCACCACTGCTAGCTACTTTGTTGTGCGTCATTTAATAGTTTTCACATACAAACACTATTTTTATACCCTTCACCATCACCGGTGGTGAAAGAGAGTATATATATATATATATGTTTGTCGTTCCATGTGTAACACCAAGAAATGTTCATCTAAGAACCAACAAAGTATATATATTCTGGGTCCTCATGAAATTCTTAGTCGATTTAGATATGTCCGTCTGTCAGTCTGGTTAAAACACGCTCACCTTAAAACTAAGCTAAAGAGGCGCGCAGACAGTTAACAAGGCAAAGAAAACAGGAAATTTGATTTCTTACAAGACCTCGGTTAATCGTTTCAAAAACCTAGTAAGAAATGCAAAGCGCAAATCCTGGAGAACCTTCTGTACCGTCGATGGAAGACGAAGAAGACCAGTTGTCTGCGCAAAATCTTTTCATCTACTCCTCCTGTCCCAAGTTTCATTACCAGTAGCCAAGAAACAGAAGTTTTAATGTCCAAATAAAATCAACTGGGCGATAAACAGTTTCGACCCCTACAAATCACCGGGTCCTGACGGTATAATACCTGCGGATTTGCAATACAATGCTGTCCATCTCATGCCTTGGCTAACGCGGATATATGATGCCTGCCTAAAATGGTCTTATATACACGAACCTTGGACCAAGTGCACAGTGGTCTTCATACCGCAAGGAGGAAAGACATCTCACACGAAGCCAAAGGATTTTAGACCAATTAGTCTATCCTCCTTTCTTCTCAAAACTTTGGAAAGAAAAATTGATCTGCATTTCAGAATGTATATCAAACCTGACCATCTATCAGCATCTCAACATGCCTACATGAAGGGAAAATCTGTTGAGACTACACTACACTCGCTAGTTTGCCATATTGAAAAGAAAACCTGCGGATTTGCGATACAATGCTGTCCATCTCATGCCTTGGCTAACGCGGATATATGATGCCTGCCTAAAATGGTCTTATATACTCGAACCTTGGACCAAGTGCACAGTGGTCTTCATACCGCAAGGAGGAAAAACATCTCACACGAAGCCAAAGGATTTTAGACCAATTAGTCTATCCTCCTTTCTTCTCAAAACTTTGGAAAGGAAAATTGATCTGCATTTCAGAATGTATATCAAACCTGACCATCTATCAGCATCTCAACATGCCTACATGAAGGGAAAATCTGTTGAGACTACACGACACTCGCTAGTTTGTCATATTGAAAAGAAAATCGCGCAAGGGGAATATACACTTGTTGCCTTCTTGGATATCGAGGGTGCTTTCAACAATGTTCACCCTGGGTCGATAACAACGGCCCTAACTGGCCTGGGTATAAACCAACAAGCTTTCGGATAGTGCTAAATATCTAGGAGTAATCCTAGATTCAAAACTATTATGGCGTTTGAACACTCAATCTAGAGTATCAAAAGCGGCTGCGGCCTTATACTCGTGTAAAAGAGCAATTGGCAAATCATGAGGCATAAACTCCAAGAGTATCAAATGGCTATTCGACATGGTAGTCACTTGTATGGTGGAAGTCTGTACAAAAGCACTCACACCGTAAAAGTTTTGAGGGAATCCTTCGTACATCAGCTCTGTTGATAACGGGTCACTCCACACCACGCCATAAAAGGCTCTCTTTTTCATGATGGGATGGCTACCTATTGATCTAATGGTCCAAGAGGTTGCCCTCAAATCGGCTATTAGACTCAATACAATTGGTATGTGACATATGATTCAGTCAGGTCACTCTACCATTCTCAATTGTCTAGAAGAGATTCCTAACAATATCGAATATTGCATCGCCAAACCGTCTTTTGATAGAAGCTTTTCAGTGAATATCCAACATGATCCAAATGTAATGGAAACATTCCTCCATGACGGATCGTATAAGATCTTCACTGATGGCTCAAAATCAATCCATGGTGTAGGCGAAGGTGGCTTTTACATAGCAAATTCGCGAACAGAAGTATCATTCAAGCTCCCTAGCCAATGTAGCGTCATTCAGGCTGAACTATCAGCCTTAAAACGGGCTGCAAAATGGCTCAGGTTTTATCGAATGTACGGTGCCAATATTCGAATTTATACGGACAGCCCTCAAGGTTTTAAGTGGTGTCTACACGATATCAAACTTAGTCCTAGAATGCCGGGAATTCCTTAACGAGATGGCGAAACATTTCATAATAGGACTGTATTGGATTCCAGGACATAAACAAATTCCTGGTAATACCATCGCGGACTCTCTTGCCAAGTTAGGTTCCTCGCTTGCAAGAGAGCATATATCTATCCGATATATTTTATATAATAAAGTAGTTTTATTAGAAATTTTTCCAAAATAAGTTAAAATTGTTTCTACATTTCCTCATTAAGTGATATGAGACACGTCGATAGTGTGGGGAATTTTTAATAACTTTTACATTTTTCAACCAGTTTTTGTGTTTTACATCTTTCTGAAATACCAAATCTATGTACATAATGACTATTTAGCAATAATATGTAAAATATTTACCTACTAGCAACATTTATCATCACATTTAACGATAAATGTTGCTCCTATCGCGACCAGGTCACGTTTTTGGAGACAAAATCTGTTGTAACATTATTTTACTAACTCTATTTTACTAATAAATTATGAATATAATATAAATTTTGAAGTACAATATTAGCTTTGTATTGATGTACTAAGTTTGTTTTAATTATTTGCCGTTCTGATGCTATTGCTGCATGTGTTAGCATTTTGACGAAAAATTTTTATTTTTTCAAACTTTGAGCGACGAGCGGCACGCGTTAACATTATTTAATCGAGCTTAAATTTCTCATTATATGGAAAGGGGAATCATATTGTGGGGTTAAGACGAACAAGTGCTCATAATAATAGGCAGTTAAAAAGTAAATTTATTTGTTTTGGTATATCTTTCGTAAAAATAAAAATAAAAAAAAAATAAGTTTGTCATTCCGTTTGTAATTTCTATAATATAATTTTCCGACCCTATAAAGTATATATATTGTGGATCCTTATAGATAGCGGAGTCGATTAAGCCATGTCCGTCTGTCTGTTGAAATCAGTTTTTAGAGATCCCCAGATATCGGCGAGATCCGAATCTTGCCGACATGCTTTCGAGAAGATCGCTATTTAAAATCAGCAAAATCGGTCTATTAATAACGGAGATATGAGCAAAAATCCGAGACAAACTCTGAAAATTTCATCAAAATAGCCACATTTTTTTCATGCTTTGTTAAAAAAGCAACAACACTGTGAATTGGATAAAGATGTACATGTGCGTGTGGACATGTATTTGGTTTTATTCCGCTGTGTATTTTTTGTATGTTTGGATGCTGTTCTGTTCTCACGAAGGTAAGTGGGTATAACAAGAACAAGGAGATAAAGCAGTAATATGTTGGTAATACAGCTCATATTTGTTTGAGGGTGGTAATACATTTTGGTGGTATTACAGTACAACGGTTAATATGTCTTTCTGCTACAGTTTATATTTGTTTGTGTGTATGTTATGTCTGCAGAGATACAAAATAAATAAAAACTGTTTTTTAAAACATACTTGGTGAAGGGTATATAAGATTCGGCACAGCCGAATATAGAAATATTGCTTGTTTTAAAAATGTTTTGGTACCATAATTTTAAGTATTGTCAGTAAAAAATGGTTATTATATAAAATTGTAGTTCTCTGCTTTAGTGGAATTCGTTATAATTATAGAAGAAGATATAATTTGAACTGTGCATAATAATAGTCTTATTTTAAATAGTTACATCCTGGATGAAATTAAATACCAATTAAAAATAATTTTTTATTGAAACAAATAGATTAAAAATCAAAAATAATTTTTATTTTAAATGTTTATTATAGGTTAATCAAGAAAAAAAATTATTAAAGAAATAGATTAAAAAGGTCTCTGAAATATTTTGGTACATTCAAAACATTTCTATGACGATTCTTTCCTATTGATTTTTTAAGCAAACATTTCATAGATAATAATTGTTTTCTGTCTCTGGTTTATATAAATAACCAATTAATAAACTTAAGTCGTAAACCAAATTTCATGAGGATTAATATAAACCTAAATTCCTATAGACTCCCTTCAGAAAATCGGTGGCCGTCTATAAGTTTTATAAATATTCATGATTTAATTAACCGTAAAATAATTCATGATTACTTTTCAAACGAATATTAAAAAAATATTTCATATTTATTTTTAAAAACTAACGACCGCATATTAAAAAATGTTTTTTTTTTTAATAAACCGAAATAGTAGACTTTAAAAATCCGAGTTTTTTAAATTCAAAATAAAACCGGGTAGTTCTCCTCAGTGGGAAGTATGCTATGCGTTTTAGAAACCAATGACATTAGTTCTAAATTTCTATAATATGAAAAAAAGTAATTTTGATTTGGTGTTTCATGAAATATAAAATATTCTTTTAATGAAAAGTTTCAAAAAGTCTATTATTTTGAACAATAGAAAAACGTTTTTTTTTTTTTTGCAAATTTTTACGTTCACGTTTTAGTAAGTATTGTATTTTTAGCGTAGTTTTTGAGTAAATAATTAAAACATAAATAATTAAAACATAAGCCCATTATTTTGCACAACACTATGTGTATCAATCAGTATACTTAATTTTTCCGAATCGGTCCACAATTAGTCATAGCTTCCTTATAAGATTTCACTTTTGACTAATTAATCTATTGTGATTAAATTAGACAAAAAGGGTTTCTCTTTATATGAATCACTATACACAATATTTCATTAAATTATAAAGTTATAGGGATAAAATTGAATTTGAAATTTTTTTTACATAAGCCTGAAAATCACCTAAACGCATATAATTCTTATTATTAATATGTTAATTGTGATAAGTTATATAGTAGTTTTTAATGTAGAAGTTATATTTAACTCATGAATGTACTGCTATATAAAACAATACATTGTTAAATGTTCGTATATTTAAAATTTGTTGAGTCGAATTTTATAAAAAGCATATTCTTGAATAACATGTACCAATTCCAGTGAAATTCAGTTGGTTAATTTAATGAACGGATAATATTATTACATCGACACAGGAGTTACTAACTTTAAGAAGTAATCGAAATTCCGTTTTCTTTAGTGTGGTGTGGAGTGTATTTATACAGCATTGAAATTAGAAATAATTGTCAATATTAAGCGAAATTTAAGCATTGACACAATTCTATTAGTAAAATATCCCATTCTGCTACAATAAACATAGCTTAAAGTTGTGTTTTTTTCATAAAATTAATAAACATTTTTTTGAATAAAAGTGGCTAATTCAAACCATTATTTTATAATATCAAACATAAATATTAAAATTTTTAAACGGTAGAATTTATTTTTGTTGGGTTATATATTTTTTAACTAATATATTCACGCGATGGTTTTTGACAGCAAACATAGTTTCTGTCATACTCATATTCGCTTCTATGTTTCTAGCAACATATAAATTTATTTAGTTTTAAAGCAAGGCATACGCGATACAATGTGTGAAGGTTGTTTACGAAATTGCAAAAGGTGTAGGGTTGCTTTAAGAAGTTGTATGTTGGTGTTTCGAAAGATCAAAGTAGTTCGCAACGTAAAAATATAATAATATAATATTATTCTATTTTACTCTTCATTTTGTTGTGACCGCAGAGCAAGTCCCAAAAACAATAAAAGAAATTAAAAATTAAGCTGAAATGCGTGTTTTTACTTTTTTAAATTATTCAAATTTCTTCAAGAATTATTGTTTTCAAAATTGTAACATGCTCTGCTGCGGCTAGTCACCTTGAGTCTTTGGGCACGGTGCAGAGAGTTAAACATCCTAAGGATTCAAACTAAGAACTGCCCTACCCATACCTAACTGCATCTGTCCTCTATGTAAGAGCGGCTGTGGGGTAAATGACAATCTTTGGTTGTCTCACGATCTCAATGTGATAGCGTATGTTCCCTTAGTTAGGGCGGCTACCAAATCCCCCCTTCTTTTTTATGTTGGTCCGGGACTGTGGTTTGGGTTAGCTAGGCAACATAACCGTACATCTCTAGAATCTGTTCCCTTTGTTAAGGCCGGCTGGAAAGTACATTCTGGTTCTGTAAGTCCGAATGATTTTTGGTTGAAACAAAATCTAGGGTGCGGCATATTGAGCGGCATCCTGGTCTGCGTCTGACTACAGAGGAGCTGCGGTGTCTTTTTCATACCTGTGGTAGAGGAAATGTCAAAAATTAAAGCTCTATGTCCTTGGTCAAGAATGCTAAATTCTAAGCGGTTAAAACCATCAACTAGCTATACATCAGCACCTGAGCTGCAAGTAGCAACTATAGACCGTAGTCATCCCGATGGAAAAATGATTACTAGAGGAGATGATCTTGCGTGCACTAGTTACTGACGTCTGGACGATTTAACAAGGGCACACGAGGGAGAAGGTAAAAATCTCTGGATAAAAATTGGTTCAGAATTACTCCGACTCCTTCGTTTCTCTCAAGACGTCATTAAGTACGGGCTCAACCGACTTCGGTTGATCTTACCCGCAGAAAAACACAGTGAGGAATTGAAGCCTGAAAGTGGTACATATTAATATGCAACGGACGACTTGCTGCTTTTTATAAAGAAGGAAGTTATCCACATGTCCTTAATCCAAGAACCATGTCTTGGATTAAGGCAAGTAAAGTTAGAGGTATATGGTCACGAAACTATGTGCTCCTTTCTCAAACCCCTGAAGGTAAAATATGGAGCTGTATTTTGTTCAGGAAAGACATTTAAGTTTTCCTTCTATCTAATTACAGCTCTGGTGATTTAAGGGTAGTTGCATTAGAGCGAGAAGGGTTACCAACACTAATTATATCATCTGCGTACCTACCTTACGACAAAGACAATTCACTCTCACGTGCCGTACGCACATTAATAGAATTATGTAACATAAGGGGCCATGATGTTGTTATATGATGTGATGCTAATGCCCATCATACTTTGTGGGGGAGCTCAGATATTAATGACAGGGGTGAGTGATTACTTAAATACCTTCTAACTACTATCCTAAGGTTTTGAAATAAAGATAATAGACCAACGTTTTTGAATAGGATCAGGGAATAGGTCATTAATATTACTTTGGTAGGGAACACTGATTCAGTCAGAATCAGTATCACTAGAATGCTCATTCTCCGATCACCACAGAATAATCTTTATGATACAGCTTACGCTGGCTATGGAAAACCAGTTTGGAAATCCTAGGAAAACTTGCTCAAATTCTGTAATCTGATTGTACCATACACCTCCAGAAATGGATAGACTACATGGTATTAGGGAAGCATACTATGCTTCATGTAGGGAGCGGCAGGTACCTAGGAAATTCCGGCAACCATGGTGGAATCATAAACTAATGTAGATAAGAAAAGAAGGAAGAAAACTATATGGAGACACTCTGATGAAAATAAAAGCTCCACTTTGGAGTACCTTTCAGCTTCTCGAATCCATATAAGTGAATTTGTCAGTTCCATTGTTAGCATGGAGAAAATTTCATGGCCGGTGTCGTCCTTCAAGACCTATAAATATCGAGAGTCAGTCTGTCATCGTTTTTATTGAAAACATTGAAAAGATTTGTCGACATCCATGTCAGGAACATCATCTCTCTTCATCATTTCTGTAGGACACAACACTCATACTTGAAGGGGAGGTCGGTGGAGACAGCCTTAATAGAGAAGGCACTTCATAAAAAATATGTTATGGCATTTTTTTAGACATTGAGGGTGCGTTTAACAACGTGAAAATATTCGCAATAGTCGATCTACTGGGTAACCTAGGTGGACGGAAAACATGTTTAAGAACACGGTTATTAACTCTAATATGGGTATTGGTAAGACAAGGAAAGTTGTGACAAGGGCACACCAAAAGGTGGTGTCATCTCTCCACTCCTGTGGAATCTTGTCTTAAATAACGTTGTGCTTTTATTCAAGGGATATTTCTTCCCACATTTAGTGATCTCATGGAGTAATCCATCAGCGTTCTACTATCATGTGCCAAGGAAAGGTCCAAAACTGAACTGATTCTATTCAACAGGAAGTACAAAATTCCAAAATTCAGACCACCTTGTTTGGATGGTACTATTCTCTTTACCTCAAGCGAAGACAAATATCTTGGAGTAATTTTAGACTCTAAGATCACATGGAAACGTAATGCTGAGATTCGAAAACCTTTGGGAAAGAATGGGCTCTTAAACCATACATTGTACACTGGATGTACACCGCGGTTATAAGACCTAAGATATACATACATCAAATGCAAAACAGTCGAACGGATTGAAGCACGCATTGGTCATGGCACCATTCTACAAAAGATAAGCAGGACAATCATGGGGAAGGAAACAGACTACATTCTATTTACACTGTTTTTTAGTAGGTCATTCAGGGTCACAATACCGACAAGGGTGATTGGGCCGCGAACACTGCCGTAAAGATGCTCAAAGACAGAACTGGACACGGGATCGGGAATCTTTTCCGAAAAACTAAATCTTCTACTGTCTCTTCGACTACCTCCATCAATCGAGACTTTTAACTCTAATGTTATTAAGTCGAAATGTCTTCTCAATTGTATTCAATCATTGGCAAAACTGATACAACATTATGTTGAGTTAATATCTGATGAATGCGCAAGGGTCGCCCCTAGACTTAACTTGACTAGGACTCTCTTGTCTCTAAGTAAGAATTCGATTAGGCTTCTAACTGGTCGCTGTATGATTCGACATATTTCGGAATGTAACGACTATCCAAATTATAGTTACGTACTAATAAAATGACTATGCATTTTGTCTATATATAAGTAAAAAACTATCAACTGTTCCCTATCACTCTACTACATTAATTCAGCATTCTCAAAATTTTGTTTTTTTTAAAGTTGCACTTTGACAAGTGCTGATCAGCAACTATTTGATTTTGTTTTTCATGTTGAAATCAACATCAAATTCTCATATAAAGAAGAAGTAACCTACAGTCTGGTATGGGAAAATTGGTTCGATTGTACTTTTTTTGATACTATTTGATGTTCAAAAGTACCATGATACTCCCGACTCTTATTTGATACTTTCAGAGCCACAATCTCAATATCCAATTATGGTTTAACCGGTAGTAAATCTGTCTATCTCATACAATAAGAACTTTCAATACATCGTTTCGAAAAAAAACAAGAAGTTAAGAATATTTGGGTAACAGTTTCTTTAGGATTTTAAATACTTTTCCAAAAATTGTTTGGCATTTTTTTAAAAAGTACAACTAGCGTACTAAAATTTTCTTCAATATTATCAGACAAAATGTTAAAAAATGCAAAATCCTAAGACCAAGTTAGAGGATTAATCAGCGCTAAATTCATATTTTCTTCATCACAACTGGGATTTGAGAAATTTTGTTCTGAGTTTTGAAAACTGCAATTTTGTCTCTTTTTGAGACAATATAACAGCGACAAGACAACTTTATTTGTAAAATGTTGTATGTCATCTGACATACACATATACTACTACATTTTGCACTTGTATAAGTGAAATAGCGTAAAAACAAGAAATGAGAAATCATTGTACTCTAATCTCCACAAAAATGCATATATGGAAAATTGAAATTTAGAAATAATATTAATGTAACACAAAACTTATATTTTTTAGATTAAATATACTTAATATAATATTTTTTGCTCTGTTTTGCACATATTTATTTTTAATATTAAAATATATGTATATAAAAACACAAATTTGAGCTTTTTAACTATATTTGTAATTAATTATATACATATTAAAGGTAAATATTAAACAAAATTATATTAAATTTAGTTAATTATTATAATTTGGAAATTATGTTGAAACATTTGAAAAAGTTAATAATTTTAAAAATTACTAAAAATGTAGTCTGGATACTAAAAATGTACAGCAATAATTAGTATTATCCATCCCTTCATTAATATACTTTCGTTCATTTTCATTGCAAAAGCAAGAAACGAGCGACGACACAACCTTCTTCTATGACAGCTCAAATGAGACTGAATTGCGTTTTCTATGCGTAATCAGTGTAAATTTAATAAGGGCTGAAAAAACATTGTTTATAGGAATTGCCGATCGTGGCTTTATATAAATGCCAAATGTGACCAGATTTTCATTAAGACCGGATTTTTTAAAATATAACAAATTGTATCTTGACTGCTCTAAATATAAAAGGTACAATTCTGTATAATTTTTGTATGGTAGTTATGGGATTCCACGCTCCTATTTCCTGGGCATGAAATTGTGTAAATTATATCCAAGAGGTTAATATTGAGGAACGGACAACGATTCACCATATCAACATAAAATGTCATTTCTATTTCTGTTTAAAAATGTATAAATATGCATAAACCAGCAATACCCAGTATGCTTTGCTACCTTAAAAGCAATGTAAGTAAATAAAAAAACACTTTACGATTTAAAGATTCTAACTATAATAGTTTTCCAATATCAGATATAATTTTTTTACATATTGGGAATGTCACGCAAATTATTGCAAGTTCCCCAATTTTTCCAAACGTCAATTTAGATTTTAATGTAATTTTAATGTAATAAAAAATTTGAATAATAAAAGTTTTATACGAAATTTTGTATTTAATTCATATTGGAGATGCATCCATTTTGCTTAAACAAAAAACCATGTCTGTTGAATTTTTTTTATCTGGAAGTATACGTTTTAGTGACTTCTGTATGAAAGTTGGGTGAGAACACACATTTTACAATAACAAAATACATTGTTTCCTAATTTGTATCTTCTTGATTTGTATGTTTATGTCACTTCTGGAAGACATTTTAAAGAGTGTTCACATTAATGTTGTATTTTATTCATCTGGAAGTGTGGATTGTAGTCACTTCTGTACAATTGTCAGACGAGAGCACACATTTTACTAAAACAAAATACATTGATTTCTAGTTTTCTCCGTCTGGAAGTATACTTTTAGGTTACTTCCGGATGAAAGTAAGAAGACTACACAAACAAAAAAATATAAATACTCCATTTTTTAGCGTGAAAAAAAAATAAATAATGCAGAAATTTTGCTAAGTTCAGTGATGTTTTGTGTTTTGTTCAGTCATGTTCAGTTTTAATTATTCATCGTAAAACTTAAATGAGTTATTGAATTTAATGTTCATAGAAAAATAGTGTAATTAAAATATTGTGAATCTTAAGTAATAAAAAACAATATGACAGTGTTGTATTAAAAATCAACTGTTAATAAACATTTAAGAAAGTTTTCTTAATTGGCGAAGTGTATTAAATATATACCAAAAAGTATAAGGAAGGATTATATAAATAAAATTAAAAAGTTAGTTGTCATATTAAAATACTATTTTAGGAATATGTTAACAACTCTTAACGGCTTCCATTTCCATTATTTTTAACAAGTTAGAGTGCTATATTTGGCTGTGCCGAATCTTAAATACCCTCCACCAGCTACTTCTATGTTATTACTATTCTAATTGATGAAATATTTGTAGAAATAAGTTTTCTCATGTCTTTAATAGAAAAAATACCAAAAGTTAAATCTATTACAATTCCAAAATTTATTGAACATTATTAATTTAGTAATTTGCATGTATGTATGTGTGTGAAAGATTTAGAGATTTTCAAAATACAAATACATATATAATTTTGTTCTACATGAAATTTTGTTCAGCACAAACTGATAATGCTCTTTAAATACGGTTAAAGCGCTTTTAGGGGCTGGACCTAGTATAGGCGAAATAGAAGTATACAAAACTAATATTTTTGCCAAATTATGTATCAATAGCTTAAATTGGTAATATGTAATGTGCGTTTAAGGGATTTTCGTAAAAGGACTTTGCATGGGAGCTATGACCAATTATGGACCGATCGGAAAAGATTTTGTGGTAATATTTCTTTATGTGAAAACAATGCTTGCACCAAATTTATATAGATATCTTAATTTAGTAATGAATTATTTCCGTTTAAGTGATTTTCGGGAGAGGAGCTATGACCAAAATGGACCGATCCGAAAAAACTTTCAGGGTTATATTTCAGTATATAAAAGCAATACTTGTACCAAATTTAATATCGATATCTTAATTTACTAATGAGTTATGCGCGTTTAAGTGATTTTCGCGAGGGGACCTTGTATTGGAGCTATGACCAAATATGGACCGATCCAAAAAAGCTTTCATGGTTATATTTCTGTATATAAGAGCAATACTTGTACCAAATTTTATATCGATATCTTAATTTAGTAATGAGTTATGTGCGTTTAAATGATTTTCGGGAGAGGACCTTGTATGGGAGCTATGACTAATTATGGACCGATCCAAAAAAGCTTTCACTGTAATATTTCTGTATATTAGAACAATACTTGTACTAAATTTTATATCGATATCTTAATTTGGTAATGAGTTATGCGCGTTTAAGTGATTTTCGGGAGGGGACCTTGTATGGGAGCTATGACCAATTATGGACCGATCCAAAAAAGCTTTCACTGTAATATTTCTATATATAAGAACAATACTTGTACCAAATTGTATATCGATATCTTAATTTAGTAATGAGTTATGCTCGTTTAACTGATTTTCGGGAGGGGACCTTGTATGGGAGCTATGACCAATTATGGACCCATCCAAAAAATTTTTCCTCTGAATAAACTCTATTGTCATGAAATTTTTATTTCTTAAATTTTGTGAAGATATCGACATTACAAAGGAAGTTATTAACAAAAAACCAAATTTCCGGGAATATGTACTTTTGTATGGGAGGTATATGAAATTGTGGACCGATTCTGGCGATTTTACGCAGAGATTAAGCTCTTGTGTGAAAACGAATATGTGCCATTTTTTATGGAATTATCTTGCATAGTTTTCGAGAAAATTACATCAAAATGTGTAAAAAATGCTCATTTTTTTTCGAGGTTGTTTCAAATTTTGATTCATAACTTTTCCCGATGTGAACCGATTTACCCATTTTCAATACCAAACAACTTAGGAAAACAAAGAACATTTTGGGTGAATTTGGTTAAATTCTATTGCTTCGTTTTATCGTGAGCGTGTTTTACACAGACAGACGGACAGACGGACATAGCTAAATCGACTTAGAATTTGATAAGGACCCAGAATATATATACTTTGTTGGGTCTCAGATGAATATTTCTTGGTGTTACACACGGAATGACAAAGTTATATATACCCTCTATCACCACTGATGGTGGTGGAGGGTATAAAAAAGTCTATATGTTTAATTAAAAATGTTTTCATATTAAATTTCTACTCTCTCTTAATTCGTTTAGGAGGTATAAGCATTTAAAGCCGTGGTGGCCAGAAAGAGAATGTTTAAAACGCATATGTTGTAGTGCAAAATATAAAAGAGAACATAAATGAAAATATGAGTGTTTTGCACTGAAAAAAATATATGTTTGTACATATTTGTGTTATTCATATTATTAGTATTATATTATAAATGAATAACGGAAGAGATGTATGTATTGTTGTATGTATCCGTTGATGAAAGTATTTATTGATGAACATTTTGATGTAAAAATGTGTTGATGTATGTACATATGATTGTGTATAGTTTGATGTATTGATATATGTATATAGTTTGATTATGTATTAAATGTATCTAATAGATACTCAAATGATTAACAGTCGATCGTTTAAGCATTACAATTTAAGCGATTAATTGCTTGAACAAATAAAAATAAATAATTATACATATGTATATCTAATAGATCTTTCTATAAAAAGTATTCATACATTAATTTGTAATTACTTTTGAAAATATTCTCTGTGTATCATTTCATAAAGAGAGCCACTAAATAAAATTGTTTTTGTTTTATGTATAGTTTGTTTTGTTGCTGGGAATATTTGTATTGCGTGGGAACTGACAAGCCCCAATTTCTTTATATTCTTTGATCCATCCCTACAAACATTTTCTATTGCGGAAGTTACCCGTGTGAAACTTCCAAACGTGCTAAAAGCTCGCCAGCGATGTTGCGGAAGTATAAGAATTCTTGTCACCAGTCGGAAAGAACTGATGCCGAGCTGGGGAACGTCTAAGAGTAACTTGGAAGATACTTCTGGAAGACCCGCAGAAGAAACTTCTAGATGACTCTTGGAAGTAAGGTATTGCCAAAGACTCTTCTAGATGTGACTAGGAAGTCACTTCTTGAAGTGACTACCTTGTATTCCTCTAGAAGTGTTCCTATCTTATCATCTAGAAGATGAGTTTTCTCTTCTTCTAGAAGATGAGTTTTCTCTTCTTCTAGAAGAAGAGTATTCTCTTCTTCTTGAAGATGAGTATTCTCTTCTTCTAGAAGATGAGTTTTCTCTTCTTCTATTTGTATACTCACCAAAATAAAATCTATAAAAATAAATCTAAATAAATGAAATTTTATAGTTTTTATTGAAGTAATTAAAATTAAAATAGTAGAAAAAATAATTGATTTAACAAAAAAAAGTAATATATGTACATTAGACCGACTCACAAAAAATGGTGCTTGAGTTACCCCCCTCATAATATTCGCTCTTATGTAATATGATGTTACCCAAAATATTTTCGTTTTAAGTCCATTCGTGAGCTGGACAGTTTTCAAGAAAATATCGTATGGGACACGATTCTTCATGTTAAATTCAATATTTTATCCAGCTTCAAAAAATCTTTGTTATGTTTTATAATGGTTCCCAAAATATTTCTAGTCTATCGATGGCCGTTCGTGAGCTGAACGGTTACAAAAAAGTCCCTTTTTAGTTATTTTGTTTTAAATTATACAGCATTTCTTAAACAATATATAAGCCAAGTCTAGTGGTGCGCAAAATTTGCAAAATTGTGCATATATATTTAATTTTTCTTAGTAAAAACCTAACAATTTTAAATATTTTGGAATATGACAATTATAAGCAAACGGTTATTTATGATTAATACATCATTGGACGCGACTTTAAAATACCTTTTAAACGATACCCCGTATTGGATATTTTGTTTCAAAACAAAAAAATTTAAAAAAAAAATAATTCCAAAATACCTTTTTTTAATTTGGTCCAGCGGTCACTTAAATTATTTTGGGAATCATCATAAAAACAAAGCAAATTTTGGGGAGGGTAACAAAAACACGTTTTTGCTTACAGAGTGAGTCGGTCTAATGTACATATGTATCAAAAATTTAGAATTATTACCTTATAATAAGATAATTTTCAGGGAATCTGTATTAATATTCCAACTGCTGACTGGTATACTTCCAAAAATTGTAAAACGTTGGACTCTTTTTGTAGTTCTTCATCAATTTTATGATTAATCCATCAAATTGTAAGAGTTATATTATGGAACGCATTAATCCTTCAACGAAATAAACTAAAATAATCTTATAATTGAAATTACCAGTTATACTTTAGGAAGCAATTAAAATTAGGATTCTCTCATGTCCAATACATTTACCACCAAATTTTAAACGGTCAGATCCATTTTTTACATTTTCTGCAAATAATCGACATTTTTAATGGAACCACGTGATGAAATGACATAAGACCAGATCCCTTTTTTATATTTTAATTCGGTTAGATGTATTTTAATAGGGGGTACAATATTAGCTACTGCTTTCTAAAAAATAAAATAATTAAAAATTAATAAATTTATTTATTGTTCTGAATCAATAAAAACATTACCTTTCATGAACATTTTTTCAATAACTTGGAATTAAACCGTCTATAAGATCTGAAATTACTAAGTCATGGATTATTTTTTAAATTATTTACAGTCACTAACGATAGAAACACCTTAACGACCCTAAACGGGATATTGCTTTTGACACTAATATTGCAATACTGATTTTTGTTTGCTCTCTTCTAATACTTAGGTTCAATATCTTGGGAACGGCATGCTAAATATTAAGAATATTGGTATCACATGCAAAGTCCTTTTACGAAAATCCCTTAAACGCACATTACATATTACCAATTTAAGCTATTGATACATAATTTGGCAAAAATATTAGTTTTGTATACTTCTATTTCTCCTATACTAGGTCCAGCCCTTAAAAGCGCTTTAACCCTATTTAAAGAGCATTATCAATTTGTGTTGAACAAAATTTCATGTAGAACAAAATTATATATGTATTTGTATTTTGAAAATCTCTAAATCTTTCACACACATACATACATGCAAATTACTAAATTAATAATGTTCAATAAATTTTGGAATTGTAATAGATTTAACTTTTGGTATTTTTTCTATTAAAGACATGAGAAAAATTATTTCTACAATTATTTCATCAATTAGAATAGTAATAACATAGAAGTAGCTGGTGGAGGCTATTTAAGATTCGGCACAGCCGAATATAGCACTCTAACTTGTTAAAAATAATGGAAATGGAAGCCGTTAAGAGTTGTTAACATATTCCTAAAATAGTATTTTAATATGACAACTAACTTTTTAATTTTATTTATATAATCCTTCCTTATACTTTTTGGTATATATTTAATACACTTCGCCAATTAAGAAAACCTTCTTAAATGTTTATTAACAGTTGATTTTTAATACAACACTGTCATATTGTTTTTTATTACTTAAGATTCACAATATTTTAATTACACTATTTTTCTATGAACATTAAATTCAATAACTCATTTAAGTTTTACGATGAATAATTAAAACTGAACATGACTGAACAAAACACAAAACATCACTAAACTTAGCAAAATTTCTGCATTATTTATTTTTTTTCACGCTAAAAAATGGATTATTTATATTTTTTTGTTTGTGTAGTCTTCTTACTATCATCCGGAAGTAACCTAAAAGTATACTTCCAGATGGAGAAAACTAGAAATCAATGTATTTTGTTTTTGTAAAATGTGTGCTCTCGTCTGACAATTGTACAGAAGTGACTACAATCCACACTTCCAGATGAATAAAATACAACATTAATGTGAACACTCTTCAAACTGTCCTCCAGAAGTGACATAAACATACAAATCAAGAAGATACAAATTAGGAAACAATGTATTTTGTTATTGTAAAATGTGTGTTCTCACCCAACTTTCATACAGAAGTCACTAAAACGTATACTTCCAGATAAAAAAAAAATCAACAGACATGGTTTTTTGTTTAAGCAAAATGGATGCACTCTTCTAACTATCATCCGGAAGTAACTTAAAAGTTTATTTCTAGAAGACGAAAATTCGAAATCAATGTATTTTGTTTTTGTAAAATGTGCGTTCTCGTCTGACAATCGTCCAGAAGTGTTTCTGACGTGGCGTCTGGGGTGATGCGCAATAGTTTTCTCTTTTAAATGTTTGAGAGAACAAAAACATATAAATACTCCATTTTTTAGCGTGAAAAAAAATAAATAAATAATGCAGAAATTTTGCTAAGTTCAGTGATGTTTTGTGTTTTGTTCAGTCATGTTCAGTTTTAATTAACATCGATTTCCTCTTTAAAAAAGGCTAATTTTGCAAAATATTACATAAAAATGTGTTTTTCTCGAAATCCGAAGAATTCAAATTGCAGGTACAGGCAAACTATAAGAGGTATTGACCTACTTTTTTTTATTGTTTTATTCCCTAATCTGTTGTCCATAAATACCTATGAGTTCTCCCAAAAATATTGAAATTTGTTTAACAAAGTATCAAAAAACTAAAATTTGAATTTTGAAACGAACATTGTTTCCTAATTTGTATCTTCTTGATTTGTATGTTTATGTCACTTCTGGAAGACAGTTTGAAGAGTGTTCACATTAATGTTGTATTTTATTCATCTGGAAGTGTGGATTGTAGTCACTTCTGTACAATTGTCAGACGAGAGCACACATTTTACAAAAACAAAATACATTTTTTTTTAGTTTTCGCCGTCTGGAAGTATACTTTTAGGTTACTTCCGGATGATAGTAAGAAGAGTACAAAAACAAAAAAATATAAATACTCCATTTTTTAGCGTGAAAAAAATAAATAAATAATGCAGAAATTTTGCTAAGTTCAGTGATGTTTTGTGTTTTGTTCAGTCATGTTCAGTTTTAATTATTCATCGTAAAACTTAAATGAGTTTAATGTTCATAGTTAAGTAATAAAAAATAATATGACAGTGTTTTGTTAAAAATCAACTGTTAATAAACATTTAAGAAGGTTTTCTTAATTGGCGAAGTGTATTAAGTAAATATATACCAAAAAGTATAAGGAAGGATTATATAAATAAAATTAAAAAGTAAGTTGTCATATTAAAATACTATTTTAGGAATATGTTAACAACTCTTAACGGCTTCCATTTCCATTATCTTTAAAAAAGTCTAATATGTTTAATTAAAAATGTTTTCATATTAATTTACGACTCTCTCTTAATTCGTTTAGGAGGTATAAGCATTTAAAGACTTTTTCATGTTTACACTAATCAACAAAATCATATATGTACCCAGCTTTTTTATAGACTTTCGCACAAAACGTTTTCAATTCAAAATCAAACAAAACTGATATTAGACTTTTACAAATGTCAAGTGACACCTCTGTATACTTTGTGCAGATAGACAGACTCAGAAATTAATACTGAATCGACACTTTAAGCACCAATATTTTGGACGTTGCAATTAGCAGCACAAACCCAAAATAACTTCCGCACAATTGTGGTTTTAAAAATTAAATAAAACTATGTAAAATTGTATTTCATAGAACCTATCTAAATATGTAAATACCATATTTGTTGTAAAAATATGAAATACAGAGAAAACAAAGCAATTTGTTTTAGAAAATTTTATATATATATATATATATATATAATATATATATTATATATATATATATATATATATTATATATATATATATATATATATATATATATATATATATATATATATATATATATATTATATATATAATATATATTATATATATATATATATATATATATATATATATATAATATATATATATATATATATATATAACTCAATTCAGTCTCATTTGAGCTGACATAGAAGATGGTTGTGTTGTCGCTCGTTTCTTGCTTTTGCAATGAAAATGAACGGAAGTATATTATTGAAGGGATGGATAACACTAATTATTGTTGTGCTATTTTAGTATCCACACTACACATTTAATAGTTTTTAGAATTATTAACTTTTTACAATGTTTTCTCTTTCAACGTAATTTGCAATTTATAATAATTAACCAAAATTTAATGTAATTTTGTTTAATTTTTACCTTTAATATGTATATATTTAATTGCAAATATAGTTAAAAAGCTCAAATTTGTGTTTTTATATACATATATTTTAATATTTAAAATAAATATGTGCAAAACAGGGCAAAAAATATTTGCTACTTTTAAACTAAAAAATATTAGTTTTGTGTTACATTAATATTATTTCTAAATATCAGTTTTCCATACATGCATTTTTGTGGAGATTGGAGCATAATGATTTCTCATTTCTTGTTTTTTCGCTCTTTCACTTATACAAGTGCAAAATGTAGTAGTATATGTCTACCGATCCTGGTTCTAAAGCAAGGTCGTGGCAACATATACCTTGCGGAGCTGATGAAACTGCTCGAAGAGGCACAAAGGAAATTGTAATATATTGTTGCAGAGGAAGAGCCCTCATGGATTTCCTAAAGACTTGATCACATCGCATTATATGCTAAACGAAAAATTTTTACCAATTCCAATATTCAAGATCTAATATTCAAGATTCAATATTTCAAACTAATAATATGCAAGATTATTAATTATCAAGAACAAAAATATATTCAAGCCACAGAAAACTATTATTTGGCAAGTTAAACAACATTGGCTAATATTTCATGAATTTTTAATTGCGTACAAACTATCAATAAACTATTCAAGAAAATTAATTTACAAAAAACTTGTACTGTTGATAATTATCTATTGAGGGAGGATAAGAGAAGAATTTATCTGAAAATAAACTCATCTGATTGGTATATATAAAAATAAAAACGTTTATTTGTTCATTTTGTTAAAATTTTTTTTGTTTGTTTGTTATTTGTTTTGTTTATATAACTATTATTGTTAACTCTTCTTCCGAAAAATGTTACCAATTCGGTCACCATCCCGCAATACTTCCCAAACTCAAAATAGTAGTAGTATACAACAAGTTTCAAACGATGACGCTAACTCTAATACGACCAAAGACATATCTTTAGACAGAACAAAATATGAACACATTATTACAGCACTTCCGCAAGAAGTAATAATAACTGTTCTAGATATAATTCAAAATCCACCACCTAATAATCTTTATCATTCATTAAGTTAAACTTCCCGGTTAGAGAAAATTTTGTCAGATAGTGAAATGGGTAACAGAAAACCATCCGAGTTTTATCGCTCATTGTCTTTATTAGCTGGAACTAGTTTTAGTCCAGATATTTTGAAGAAGTTATGGTTGAGGAAACTCCCAAAGAGTCTTAATGTAGCTTTAACGGGATCTAACCATAACGACATTAATGAAATGATACAATTAGCAGATAAGATATGGGAAGTTATGTTTAATGGCGAAGTTGCCAATATTAAAGAACATAACCCAACAAACATTGAATAAGTTGTCGAAAATTTGACGAAAACCTTGTGCGAAAATATGACAAAATTATGCGTTGAAATTAACTCCCTTAAACAGGAGTTCAATGATAGGCAACCACGTTCATCTTATCGAAATAGGTATAGGAGAAATTCTCGTTCAAGAGTACGAGCTAGTAGTAGAGATTGGTTATGCAGATATCACTACCGCTTTGGAGATAAAGCTATCCGTTGTGAACAACCCTGTTCTTATAAACAAAATTCTTCAAACTAATATCTCCCATTGTTGAGGCGACAAACAATGGTGATTTAAACTTTACGTCCCGTCGCCATTTTATTTTTGACAACATAAATCAATTAAATTTCCTAATAGATAGTGGAGCAGAAGTTTCAGTTTTACCTTCAAATAAATTCAAAAACAGTAACAATTTATCCGATATAGTTTTAACAGCGGCAAACGGATCTAATATTTCTACATATGGAAAAAAACTTCTTACTGTTGATTTAGGCTTACGACGAGAATTTCCATTTATTTTTCTCATTGCTAACATTTCGAAACCAATAATTGGTGCAGATTTCCTTAGTAAATATGGTCTTTTAATTGATGTAAGGCACAAGAGGTTATTAGTTTCTCTTACGAATTTAAAAGTTAATGCAATATCTTCCAAATGTAATATATCATTGCCTAAATTATTTGCCGTTGATAATAAATACATTCAATTATTAAAAGAGTTTCCTTCATTAAATGCGGAACCAGATTATACTAAACTGGTAAAACATTCAACGGTTCATTGATTGAATACTGAAGGTGTCCTTCCATTTACTAAGCCTCGAAGATTAGATCCCCTAAAATATAAAGTCGCTAAAACAGAATATGAATTTTTAGTCAAAGCAGGAATTTGTAGACCATCAAGCTCTTCTGTTTCTTCAGCACTTCATCTTGTCCCAAAGAAAGATCCCAATGACTGGCGACCTTGTGGCGATTTTAGAAGACTTAATGCTGTGACAGTACCGGACCGCTATCCGTTACCACACATTCACGACTTAAATATGAATATGCGAAATAAAAAAATTTTTCAAAATTAGATTTAATCAGGGCTTACCATCAAATTCCAATGGCAAAGGAAGACATTTATAAATCTGCAATAACCACACCATTTGGAATGTTCGAATTCTTACGAATGCCATTCGGTTTAAGAAATTTAGCCCAAACATTCCAACGCTTTATAAATGAAGTATTTAGTGAATTAGATTTTGTTTTCACTTATATCGATGACGTTCTAATTGCTAGCGAAACCGAAGAGGAGCATTACGAACATTTGAGAACGGTATTTCAACGGTTAGAGGAATACGGTTTAAATATATATAAATTTTTTGAGTCACAATATATCCCAGAAGGGTATTCAACCATCAGAAGAAAAAGTTACAGCTATAAGACAGTTTGAGCGTCCACTATCGGTTAAACAGATGCAGAAATTTGTTGGTATGGTAAATTATTACCACCGTTATATACCCAATTTAGCGCATAAAACCGCGATATTACATGAATTAATGAACGATGCCATTAAGAAAAGACATAAAGATTTAGTATGGAATGACAGTGCTATCGATACTTTTGATGAGATTAAAAATAGTTTTGCGTCTCGTGTTCTACTAAACCATTACAATAAATTTGCAAATTTAACATTAACTGTTTACGCTTCAAATATTGCTGTGGGTGGTGTTTTACAACAAGTTTTTAATGGTAAAGTTAAACCTTTGGCATTTTTTTCAAGAAAACTTACGACAGCAGAAACAAAGTATAGTACATTTGATCGCGAATTACTCGCTATATATTTAAATATTAAACACTTTAGATACTTATTAGAAGGTCGAAATTTTGTATTTTATACGGATCATAAACCTTTAAGTTTTGCTATGAATTCAAAGACTGAAAGAAGTCCAAGGCAAACTAGACATTTAGAATACATTTCCCAATTTACCACAGATATTCGATATATCCGAGGCGAGTCGAACGTAGTAGCTGATAGCCTTTCTAGACCTTTCGATGTTGATGTATTAGCGGAAAGTGAGTTAAATTTAAACAAATTACTTCAGGAACAAGAAAACGATTCAGAAATAACAAGACTTATAAAAGATAAAAATAACTCTTGTAATTGGAAACTAATATATGTACCACTCATTAATGCAGGAATTTGGTGTGAATTGTCACACAATAATACTAGACCATATGTACCTTTAAACATGAGGAAACTTGTATTTACAAAATTGCATGGTATTTCACACCCAGGCACTCGCTCAACTAAACGGTTTATAACGCGAAAATACTTTTGGCCTGGTATGAGTAAACAAATAAATGAATGATCAAAAGGATGTATAGATTGCCAGCGATCAAAAATTCACAAACATACGAAATCTCCTGTTGTCACAATACCGATACCAAAAGGACGTTTTGAACATATACATTTAGATATTGTAGGTCCACTGCCTCCATCTAACGGTTATAGATATTTACTTACTTTAATAGATCGCCATACGCGCTGGCCTGAAGCTTACCCGTTAAAAGATATAAATACAAAAACCGAGATTCGGCGTACCATTGAAAATAACTACAGATCAAGGAAGTCAATTTACATCACATATGTTTTCGGAATTGTCAAAATTTTTAGGTAGTCAGAACATTACAACTTCTGCATATCATCCTCAAGCTAATGGTATTATCGAACGGTTTCATAGACAAATTAAGGCTACATTAATGGCGAAAAATGACTCTTCAAAATGGTATGATGAACTTCCAATAGCTTTAATGGGATTACGTTCTATTTTTAAGGAAGATTTAAAAGCAACTCCATGAAAACCAATTCGATGCTTCTGATACCTTGTTTAATTTAAAAGAACATTTTAAAAGTGTTAGATCAAATATTACTCATCACACAGATTCAGAATCAGGTTTTTATATTCCTAAAGATTTGCACAGTTGTAAATACGTTTTTCTGCGTATTATAAACAAAAGATCGTTGCAAAAACCATATGAGGGTCCATACAAAGTAATAGAAAAGAATAAGAAATGTTTTAAAATTGAAAATGATGGAGAAATCATATCTGTACCTATAGATCGTCTGAAACCTGCTATCATAGAAAACAACTTAAATGACACTACTAACTCAACACATAAATCTAAACATGTTACTTTTAATTTATTGGATATTGATATTTTTCGGAGAGGAAATATTGTGGATACTATGTATAATTAATATGTTTTGTAAATTATATACTTTAGATATAATTTTATTTTAAGTTTTCTTTGAGTTTTCAATTTATTAATATTTTTCTTGAGAATCAAATAAATTTTGCAAATTTTGCGCACCACTAGACTTGGCTTATATATTGTTTAAGAAATGCTGTATAATTTAAAACAAAATAACTAAAAAGGGACTTTTTTAACCGGTTCAGCTCACGAACGGCCATCGATAAACTAGAAATATTTTGGGAACCATTATAAAACATAACAAAGATTTTTTGAAGCTGGATAAAATATTGAATTTAACATGAAGAATCGTGTTCTCATACGATATTTTCTTTAAAACTGTCCAGCTGACGAATGGACAATAATTAACCGAAAATATTTTGGGTAACATCATATTACATAACAGCGAATATTATGGTGGGGTAACTCAATCACCATTTTTTATGAGTCGGTCTAATGTACATATATTACTTTTTTAGATTAGATTGTTTTTTAGATTAGATTGTTTAATCAATTATATTTTCTACTATTTTAATTTCAATTAATTCAATAAAAACTATAAAATTTCATTTTATTTAGATTTATTTTTATAGATTTTATTTTGGTGAGTATACAAGTAGAAGAAGAGAAAACTCATCTTCTAGAAGACGAGAATACTCATCTTCTAGAAGAAGAGAATACTCATCTTCAAGAAGAAGAGAATACTCTTCTTCTAGAAGAAGAGAATACTCATCTTCTAGAAGATAAGATTGGAACACTTCTAGAGGATACTAGGTAGTCACTTCAAGAAGTGACTTCCTAGTCACATCTAGAAGAGTCTTTGGCAATACCTTACTTCCAAGAGTCATCTAGAGTATCTTCTGCGGGTCTTCCAGAAGTATCTTCCAAGTTACTCTTAGACGTTCCCCAGCTCGGCATCAGTTCTTCCCGACTGGTGACAAGAATTCTTATACTTCCGCAACATCGCTGGCGAGCTTTTAGCACGTTTGGAAGTTTCACACGGGTAACTTCCGCAATAGAAAATGTTTGTAGGGGTATAACAAGTAGACCGACTCTTTGACAGCAGTACCTAACTCTAAGCATGTGTTAGTGAAAAAGTAACTAACTCTAAATATGTGTTGGTAACAAAAATGTATTTGTATTGGTGCATTAATTTTATAAAAATTACAATTTTAAATTTGTTGGAATTTTCAATACCAAAAATTAAATGTCAATAAATTAACAAAAAAATTTTTTTCTGCAATTTCACGTACGATCCTTAAAAGTGGCGAAAAAAGTAAGTTAAACATTTGAGTGTGTTGACAAGTTTTAATTTCTCACAAGAGAGTCGAATTCACACGGCACTAGTAGAAGTGAGAGAGTAATTTCCTTTATGTGAGAGTCGGACTACTTGTTATACTTTGGTTAAAAAATTGAACAGAAATATTTTGTTTTAAAAAAATTCGAAAGGTATTTTTTTGGAAAAAAATTCAGTTGAAAAAACGTTTTGGAATATTTTTCCGATTGTGACTATATCCTGAATTATTTTTACATAATTTGTTTTTTTGTAATCATGAAAATGTGCATATATGTGAAGTGTGCTTATATCAAAAATGGATTATACAGGTCTGTCACACATTTCGATTGGAATTGAAATCATTTCGTATTATTCCTAACGATTTTGTTTTTGCTTTTCCAAATAACTATGTGTGAGCAAAATAATTGACGCATATAAGGTCCTCTTCAGAAAATACGTTTAAAACAAAGTATAACAAGTAGACTGACTCTTTGACAGCAGTACCTAACTCCTGGTTCGAGTTCGTTTTCTTTTTCTAAAGAAGCAAAAATACGAAAATAATTTTTTGTTATGAAATTGATTTAACGCGACTTTTAAAACTAAAAAATTGAATATATTTGTAAAGTGACTATAAGCGAAAAGTACTGTATTCACAATGAGAATCATGAAAATGACGATAAATTGTGAGAAAAATAATGGGTACAATAAATTTCAAATGAGATCTTATTGCTTTTCGCTGGTTTAGATGTTAACACAATAAATTTTTCGTTGTTATATGCACTAAAAAAGACAGATTTCAGCATTAATATACATAGCTGAGTTTGAAAGGGCTAATGATGGGGTTATATAGAAAAAAAGTTTTAGCTTTCCAGACATATTAAATTTTTATTAAAAAAATAATTTCTATTTATTCACTTTATGCCAAGCTTACTTGAAGAAAATCCCAATGTACGATGTTTATTTTTTTATTAACTTTACTCGAACTAAAAAAATATAAATTTTTATTTGAATAATTTTAAACGGGAATAATTTCTGGGTGGGAAATTTAATTAAAATTGAACTAACCTCTTAGGTATTACAAATTTATTTAATCTTATTTATTGTTTATTTTGGTTATTACGTTTTTTGTACGTTTAAATAAAAAGTTATTGTAAAATTGAAAAATATTATGATAAATGCATACCATTGAAAGTGATCCCACAACTGAAGATGTTTGTAATCCACTTCGTAGAGTGCAATATCCCATGTTATGTGATGAATGAAGAGTCATACCTGATGCGTATTGTTGAGGTGGAGGTGTGTTTGTTAAAAGATTTCTGGTGGGACTGCAGCTTGATTCAATTGTAGAAATTTGTTGCTTACGTCTAATGTAATCGATCTGGAAAATAGTGAACATTTTTTATATATATTGTACAAATATAGTTATATAATAATAGTTTATAAAAAATCTAAGTTAACCCTCTATAATATATAATATACTATAGACAACATACCGGTTATATCTCTCAAATTTCTATATTAACAGATTTCGTAACATTCGTGTTATGTAAAAAAGTGTATACTTTCTATCAATTCCAAAAAAAAAAAACGTTATTCTTGTTAGAGATCTGATCAGGTATATTTGTTTATAGCTTGTGGTCAACGTTATGTTAGAAGGGTTTATCTTTAAAGTTTATCTTTTTTGCGCAAAATAAAGCATATATCCAGTTCCAGTTTATTAAAACAATATGGAAATTTATTTTAAAATAACAAAATAACAAAAAAGATTGGTAGGGCTGTTACAACAAGCCTCGAAAAGCACACTGAAAAACCAAAGACCATAGCATCAGTAGCCAACGTTGAGAGTCAAATCTTAAAAGCGAGGAAGTTACCACTAACTCGCCAAAAAAAAGTGTAGCTGCCCTTTCCAAAGGCGCTGATTGAAAGGGCTGTCAAAACTGGCAAAGACGGTACTCATAGCCTCATTAGCAAGAACTGGTAATTTTAATAAAGTCTACTGCAATAATAAATGGGCGATATGTAGGAGAACTATAGGCATAAAGACACTGATTGAAACTTCGAATAGACTGCCTTGGACAAGCGGAAAACTAAAGCAAATACCAGCAGGAATCCGTTGTTACACGGATGGCTCTAAGTTGGAGGATAAAGTGGGCCTGGGGTTCTATATTGAAGACACAGACAGAAGGCTTCCAGGCAGAAGTCCAAGCAATAACGGAATGTGTTAATTGAATTATTCCATTAGGGCGATATCAGGTGATAGAAGTAAAATATTGTATTGTAAGAAGGCTTTAACTAAATACTCTCCCAGAGGTAAGATTTACATCATATGGATAACGTGCCACTTGGGAGTAATCGGCAAAGCGCGAATGTAACAGCTTTAAAGGGAAGGGAGCTCGAAGTAGTTATCCTGACAAACACAAAACCATACGACGCAACATAAGCTGACTTAAAAATATAGGTGAGAGAATACCATAATGCTTCTTGGAAAAAAGAAACAGATCTACAAAGATCCTATGTGGTGACTCTGATGAGAATAAGACGAGAAATCTCCTCAAAATAAGCAAGTCTGAAGTTAGTATGATGGTAAAAAATGTCCGTGCGGATTCAGACGAATTTAGAGCATGTGGAGAGAACAGTGATTTCTGGAGCTCTTTTTCTGCCACTGTCAGGCATTCGTCGAAGTTAGATCCAAGTATCCTGGAAGTGATTTTATTTCTGATAGGATTTACGTCCAGGAAACTAAGTATCTGAACATTGAAAAATAATATAATCAGTGAATAAAATATTTTTTTTTCTATTTTTATGAAAACGAGCGCACAACATGCCCAATAGTGACGTAGATGTAACCTAATACGGTTTAAATACACTATGATGAAGGATATATAAGATTCGGCACAGCCTAATATAGCACTTGTTTTTTTTAAGTCTTTGAAATGGTAATTTTAAAGAATTAAAGAAAATTATTTTTTTTAATAACCCCCTTTTTCACAAAAAAAAAAAACATTTTTATTTTATAAAAGCTTTATAAAACAAAATTTCCATACAAAATCATTTTTATAAACCGTTTTTAAAATGAAAATTTTGTTTGTGAATAAGGGGTTAAGTATACAAATGTATTATCAAAACGATGTAATACGATATTAGATACTAATGGATAAGTTCTTAAATTTTTGAATATATCAAGTGAGGATTAGTCAAAAGAAAACTATTTTTTATTTTGGTAATAGGCGTTAATATGTGCTAAGTTTAATTTTGTGCAATTTTTTGATGTCTCCTTAAAATGGTTATAATTTTACCCACCTATACCACTATAGTGCGTTTGTGCTAAAGTTTGTAACATCCAAAAATATTGGTCCTAGACCCACCTTAAAGTATACCAATCGGCTCATAATCACTTTCTGAGTCGATTTAGCTATGTCCGTCTGTCTGTCTGTGTGTCCATGTAAACCTTGTGCGCACTCTACAAGTCGCAATTTTCAAGATAATTTGATGAAATTTGGCACATACTCTTGTTTTGGTTCAAGGACGAACGCTATTGAAAGTCGTTGAAATCGGTCCATTATTTCTCCTAGCTCCCATACAACCGTACCCCCCGAATCGGGCCTTTTGGCTCACAATTACGTTAAATGTTTTATAATGTCAACAAAAATTAGTTTTATAGAACAATAAATGACAATACTAATTTTTATAGAGATCGGGCCTCATTTGACCCTAGCCTCCATACAATGACTTGAAGGTCAAAATTAACTTATAATTACTAATAAAACGATCAAAATCTACATAAATGACTTTGAAGTAGACGTAAATTCATTTACCAAAATTTATAATGATATTTACCTTTTCTCCCCTATGAGCCCTCTTGTAGAAAATCAGTTTTTTGTCAACAATAAGTAAAAAATTTCACAATAATATAAATTAAATGCTTTATATAAAAAAATCCACAATTTTAACATACTGACTGGAGTAGGGTATCATATGGTCGGCAATGTCCGACTATAAATTCATACTTGTTTAAATTTAATTTTAATCATGTTTAAACGCGACATGTTTTTTCCTTCACCTTTGAAAATATATACAGTAAAGCAACTAAGTTTTCTGCCTACATTTTTAAGAGAATTTTGTTAAAATTAATATTGTGTAAAATGGGAAACCCGTGAAAAAATTTTAAATTACAAATTTTGTTGCATTTGTTGTTGCATTTTATTACTGTTTTTCTGAATTTGCAGGATAATAAAGTATTTTGCAGTTTTCGAATTCCAATTAATTTCGTCATGTTTTTTTAATTATTTGTTTATTACTGTTACATATGAACACTATTTTAGTACTTTTTATATACAACTCTTCATATATTATAAGTTTTTTATGTTTGTTTTAATCTTTTTAAAAAAATCTTTTTAAGAAAATGTCCCTATAAGACCTGGTTCACACTGGGAAACTTTTGATTTTGTTTGTGAGAGAAAGAGAGGCTGATATTACTTTCTCTTTCTCTCACACGCAAAAAGTCAAAAGTTGCCCGAAAAATGTTTCTTAGTGTGAACCAGGACTAAGAAATGAATAACCGAAACTAACACATACAAAATGATTTTACTAACACACATGCTATTTTTTTATAGAAATGCTGGAAAAATTTAATGCATGATTTCATCAACAATGACAGCAAAATGACCGGTCAAATGACTGTTACTGTGTTACAGATTTATATTTTTTGTCTTTACAAATTAATTGTTTCTGCGAAAACCAAAGATCAAGAAGCTAATAATTAAAAATTGTTACAAAGTCCTTTAGTTATTGAAAATAAAGTGAATTATTAAAAATTAAATTTTTAAATAGTGCAGGAAGTGGATCAGAATATAAACAATTCGGAGTTTAATCAATAAATGGCAACATAAATATGTATTTATGATTTTTATATTTTGATATTTTTACATACTTATGTATTTCCTTGCAGACAACTTATTTCCACAAGTTAGGAACATCAGAGGACTTAAGATTCTACGTCATATGTAAAATGGTTAAAAGATTAGTAATTTATGTATATGATTACAATATTATTAAAATTTACAATATATCTTAAAATATTAATACATTGTGTTTTATTATAAATAGGTATAGCCTTCAGATTTGTCAAAACCAGCATAGACGATACTCATAGCATCCTTGCAGACAACTTATTTCCACAAGTTAGGAGCATCAGAGAACTTAAGATTCTATGTCATATGTAAAATGGTTAAAAGATTAGTAATTTATGTACATGATTACAATATTATTAAAATTTACAATATATCTTAAAATATTAATACATTGTGTTTTATTATAAATAGGTATAGCTTTCAGATTTGACGGATATATCCTTCAAGCATGATAAGTCAATCGTTTTTAATATTTATATCATCTATGATTAGCAAACAACAAAAGAGTAAGCAGCTCAAATATATGTTTTAAAAGTAGATATAACTCATAAGTGCAAGGGTTATGCAACATCACATGTACACAAATGATTCCATCACTTTTTACATATTGCCTTTACGAAAGTGATGGGAGCTTTGTTCTACGCAATGATTTATACATTCTCAGTAGTGTTAGTCAATTGACCGGTCAAATGACTGTCACTGTTCTTATAGGGTGTATTGTTTTAACTTTTTTGATTTCTTAACGGTTTTTGGTTGAATATATAACATTGTTAAAAAGGGATAATTTTATTTTTGGAATATAACATTGGTGTCAGAATAGGATTATATTATGAAAGATGAATGCAGAACAATTAAAAGATATTCACTTGCTGATGAGATTAGACATGCGGTTGTGGAAGTAACATAACACTCATTAGCCAGTCAACCTAGTTCTTCTAGTTCGTTCACAAATAGACGAAAGGTGCCACCATTCTGCGTGGTTGAATGTAAATCAATAGATGGAACAATAGTACAGCACTATTTCAAACGATTTGACTGAGCACTCCAACTGAGAAAAGTTCAGTCTTAAGACTTTGCGACTTACGCACGAGATCACATGGGAACTGAATTAAATAATGCATTGAAAGTTCTGATTTCTCCTAAGTGTCCGGAATTATTGTCTTATGACGAAATTAGAAATACGGTACAGTGAAATAGCTCCCAAATGAAATAACTTCCAACGAGTAAAATGAAATAAACCCCAATTTCATCAAAAATTAACTTTTAAAATGAAATAACTCCCAAAGTTTAAAATGAAATAATTCCCAGTAATTGGAAGTTTGGGAGTTTTACAAACGTAAGTCCCAAAAAATGCGAAATAGCTCCCAATGAAACAAATCCCAAAAAATATGAAATTATTCCCAAGTCGAAGAATCTATTTGTGTAAAATAACTTCCAATGAAATAATTCCCAACAGAAGTGAAATAACTCCCAACTCCTTACGAAAGTGTGGTGGATAGCGGCCTTCGGCCGGCGCAAGGGTTTTCAACTCTGGGGTATTTCACACACCCGCTTCGCTAAATTAAGCCTTTTCATGATAAATGACTATTTGTATTCCATGGAACTTATGTCACTATGCTCATGGGCATTATTAAATTGTCATATGGAATTGTGATACATTTGAAAGTATCGTAGTGTTCATAATCAATAATGATATAAAATACATGGTGTACAAAGAAAGATTAAATTTAGCGAAGCCAGTATTCGAAATACCCCCAGAGTTTTTAACCTTTGCGCCCGGCCGAAGGCCGGCTGTCCACGACACTTGTTTAAGGATCCAAAATGCATTATCCACCAAAGTTTGGAAAATTATTACCACAAAATGAAATAACTCCCAACAAGAATGATATAACTTCCAATTTCAACAAAATTTACAGAAATGAAATAACTTCCAATACATATGAAATATCTCCTAATTTCTTCAAAAAAAATGAAATAATTCCCAACAAAAATTTTATTGGGAGTTATTTCATTTCAGTAACATTAAAATATGAAATAAGTTCCAACAAATTGGGAGTTATTTCATATGAAATAATTCCCAATTTGTATGGACAGTTGATTGGGTGTTATTTCATTTTACCCGTTGGGAGTTATTTCATTTGGGAGTTATTTCACTGTACCTAGAAATACGTTGATGAACCACTTCGATGTTAGTAAGAACAAATACGCCGAAAGTATAAAAATTCGTTAAATTCAACAAGATAAAGATGAAAGCATTGCAAATTATATTACCCCTTAGGAAAGAAAGCTGCTTCGTATGAATACGCAGAATTTCTAGATCGGATGTTGATCGAACAACTTCTTTATGATTTGAGTTCACGACATAACTCCCAATGAAGTAACACCCAATTAGGAAATTGAAATAAATCCCAATAAATTATAAAAAAATCAAAATTGGGCGTTATTTCATTTTATTGGGCTTTATTTCATTTTATAATTGGCAGTTATTTTATTATGAAATAAGTCCCAAATTAAAATCAAGAAAATTGGAATTTATTTCATAAAAAATTTTTAGGCTTTATTTCATTTTAATAAAATTAAGTTTTAAAAGTTTTTTTCTTTAGTTTACAGTTCAAACCGTTAGGTCGATCTTCATATATTCTTAAAACTTCTTAGTATTATCAATATTTGACTTAAATTATTCTTTTGAGTCCATTTGAAGAAGCAACATCGAAAGTTATGGAATACGAAATTGTCAGTGGTCGCCGCAGGAATAGCAAATTACTCTATTCTATTAGAACAATTATATTTAAAAAAATCTGTATATAAAGATACTGCCTTTTACATTTGTTATAATAAAAAGTGCAGATCGCGAGTTTGTTTATTAAATAATATTTTGGCAAAGTACTCTGATTTTATTGAACATAATCACGATAAACAAAAACAATTATATAAAGAACTAAAAGCCTTAAATAAAATTAAAACCGAGTGTAAGCAACATCAATGAGCAAAATGCATTTACTGGGAAACATTCAAAAGTGTCTGTAATAGGTAAGTAAATACCAATATTAATTTTAAATGATTCATATTGAAAATATTTTGCATACATGCAGTTCCCAAGATGCTACAAAAAACATAAATTTTTCCGAAATTCAACGTGGGTTGCAGTATTTAACTAGCAAAGTTTTGTTGACGTCTCCAAAGACACGAAGTGATGTCTAACAGGCGTTTCAAAAGGAAGAAGTTTTTAAAAATTTTGGACTTAGCAAACACAACGATACAACACCCTTTTTTACAATTTGCCACGAACAAACAGAATTTTCCTATTGTGTTTTTGTGTCAGATAAAATTGTTGGCATCATAAAAGAAAACATTCCCGAAAATTCCAATAGGAAAATTTTAATTGATGCAGTATTTAACTAGCAAAGTTTTCTTGACGTCTCCAAAGACACCAAGTGATGTGCAACAGGCGTTTCAAAAGGAAGAAGTTTTTAAAAATTTTGGACTTAGCAAACACAACGATGCAACGCAACAAAATATAAGGACTTGACAACATTTATAAGACAAAATAAAAAAGCGTCGATAGAATATCATAAGATTTTATGCTTGCCTTTATTACCACCTATTTACATCACTAGTTCTTTCCAACAAATAAAAGGTGACACCGAAAAAATTTATTATCAATTTAAATTTACACCCTTCTTCAATTATTTTGAAAGCCACTGGTTAAAATTTTTTTAATTGTTACAGATTGGCCCCGAAGGGATTTCTGTTTCCGAAGATTCGACAAGAACAACATCAGCCTTAGAAGCATGGAAACTTTTTCAAATTTGTAAAAACTCTTCAAGGAGAAGAATTTTTCAAAAGCCGCAAGTTCGAAGAATTTGCAGATAGTGGTGGTTTATTTGGACAGGTGAAAAGAAGGAAGACGGCAATATAAAAAATATCAAAAAAATGAAAATGCTGTTGATGAGTTAAAAAAGGAAACATAACTTCAGCGACCTTTCTCAATAGAATGGTATACCCAAAAAACAAAACATGCTCAGACATGGAACCATATGAAGATGTGTTTGAAGAATTAGTCTACTTGGAAGAGAAAATTGAAGAAGACGATGTAGAAGATCATATAGAACCACGCAACATAGAAATTAAATTGTGTTTCGTCTGTGTAAATGAAGAGCCTAATACTTTGTTTTTGCCATGTAAACACATGAAAATGTGTTATCAATGTTTCCTTAAATTACAAGCTCAGGCTATTGTCAACAATGGTCAATTAAATTGTCCAGTATGCCGTCAGGCTGTGGTAGAAACCATGCAAGTATTTTTGTAAAAATTAATAAAAACGTTTATTTGATTTTTTAGGAAATATTTCATTGGGCTTTATTTTCATATTTTTTTGGAGTTATTTCATAATGTAATAAAGCCCAATTTTTAAAAATTACATCGTCGATTTAATTGGGTATTATTTCGTTAAAATTGGGTGTTTTTTCACTTTTTTTGGCAGTAATTTCATTTTCCTAATTGGGTGTTATTTCATTGGGAGTTATTTCGTGTCGCCAAGTTTTACTAATGCCTATGACGTTCCCACGACAATCGGATCTCCGTTCCGGATCGACCCGATTCTCAATCGGCCAAAGAATGTCAACTGAGCAACAGCTGTATCAACCGAAAGTTTTTTCCCAGGGAAGAACATCCAGTTACAGCCAACCTGTTACAACAACAACAACTAATGCATTTTTTTGAAATTTTAGTGCATATTAAAGCATTCATGTAGTGACTGTTAAACATTTTCACTATTTTATTTTTTTTCACTACCGCAAATGGTTAGTAGTAGAGGAAAAATTTTCACGACCACTATTTTTTTAGTGGTAGTTAAAATATGTTTCAATATCACTATAGTGATAAAAAATAGTGGAAAATCAAAATTTTGTAACTATAGTGGGATTGAGTGGAAATCTAGTGCACTTTAATGCACTGCCCCCAAATCTGCCCTATAAGAACAGTGACAGTCATTTTACCGTTCAATTGAGCTGCTCACTCTTTTGTTGTTTGCTAATCAAGGATGATATTAATATTAGACACGATTGACTGATCATGCTTGATGGATATATCCGTCCGACGGCTATACCAATTTATAATAAAACACAATTTATTAATATTTTAAGATATATAATAATGTAATCATATACATAAATTACTAATCTTTTCACCATTTTACATATGACGCAGAATTTTAAGTCCTCTGATGCTTCTATCTTGTACAAATAAGTTGTCTGCAAGGAAATGCGTAAGTACGCATAAATATCGAAATATAAAACTCATATATACATATTTATGTTACCATTTATTGATTAAACTCCGGATTGTTTATGTTATGATCCACTTCCTGCACTTTTTAAAAATTTAATTTTTAATAATTCCAAAACGCCGTAAAGAAAACTGTAGGTATCAGAATCTCTGGAAATAATAAACCCACGTATTATAATTGATGAGTATCTAATACCGAAGGTCGAGGACTAACTTAATAAAATGGGACATCCAACCATATTTTGATATTTGGACATTACTGACGTCTATTTACCTATCGATGAAGATATAGAGCCGTATATGGTGCTGCAAATATACCGGCGTTATGGTAATGATTATGATTTGACGATATTTTTGTGTATTCGGACTCTTTTGATGATATGATTTCTTCCCTTAATATGGTTTAAAACAGCTAATGGATCAAGGTGTCCGCTTAAATCGTTCTAAATGTGTTTTCGCTACTCCTTCCGTAGAATTCTTGGGCCACCGTATAGATTAATAGGGGATACATATGTTCGACAAACACATCGAAACAGTAAAAAATGCACCAAAACTATCGACTCCAGAGGAACTCCAACTTAGCTACGAAGGCCAGACCACTGAGAAATATGCAACTGGAAAAAGATTTTAAGTTGTCGAAAGATGTTTTTGACGACATATAACCCTACATTACCTTTGATATTGGCAACTGATGCAAGTAAATGCGGTCTTGGCGCGGTGTTGTCGGATAGAATGCCAAATGGATTGGAACGTCCCATAGCATACGCGTCCAATAAACTGAAATAAGCTATCCACAAATGGTCAAAGAAGCACTCGCTATTGTACTTTGTATGAGTCGCATGGCAAATTACAGTGAACGTCCAATAGTACGTACCCTCTTTATTACGAATGTCCAATAATACGAATGGCATAATTGTTGCATTGTCTACTCTATAGTACGAATAAAGACACAATTTTTATGTTCGATAGTACGAATAACGCATTTTTATTGGAATTTTGGTTTTATTTACGTATGAATGAAGTTTTTATTTTATTATTTATTTTCATCATTTTACAAAGTAATAAACATCAAAGTTAAATTATGGATTTTCTAATAAGTAAAATGATATTTATATATGTATGTATAAATAAACAGTCAATTTTAAAAGTAGTATGATTCCACATTCAAATGGGTTTAAGCATTACTATATGTGATCCCTTAAGTATTCCAAACGATCCATTAGCTGCATACAGCTATTGATGTGAAAACAAGTAGGAAAGTATAGTCGGGCATGGCCGACCATATAATACCCTACACCATGAGTATATTTTTAAAATTTTTACTTTTTATAAAGAAACTTTTATGTTGAATATTTTTCCAAAATATTTAAGCAATTTATTGATAAAAAAAAACTAAAATTTCTAAATGAGGCTTTATATAGGTCAAATTGGGCCGATCCTCGGTAAATTTGTGAAAAGGATATATTTTTAAATAACAGTTAGTTTTGTTGAGTTTCATTACGATACAAATGGTTACAAGTCAATTTTAGACGTTTAAGACATTTTTTGAAGGGGGGTTTGTATGGGGGCTAGGGTCAAATAAGGGCCGATCCTTAAGAAAATCTGCAGTGTCATAAATACTTATGTAAAACTTATTTATGCCAATTTTTAGAGAGATAATATAATATTTGACGTAATTATGGCATAAAAAGTTCAAATCGGGAGGTACGGTTGTATGGGGGCTAGGTGAAATAATGGACCGATTTCAACCATTTTCAATAGGCTTTGTCCCTGTACCAAAAAACATGCTTGGTCCAAATTTCATCAAATTATCTTGAAAATTGCGGCCTGTACCTTGCGCACAAGGTTTACATGGACAGCCAGCCAGCCAGCCGGACAGACGGACGGACATGTCTTAATAGACTCAGAAAATGATTCTGAATCGATCGGTATACTTTAAGGTGGGTATTGGACCAATATTTTTGTATGTTACAAACATCAGCACAAATGTATAATACCCTCCCCACTATAGTGGTGTAGGGTATAATGACGGCATCTGACGGTACAATGGTACCAACTTTTTCTCTACTGATTTTCAGTAGTTTTTGCAGAAAAGTGGTGTGAAGTACCATAAACAATCAGCCCCATACCATTACGTAACAAACGTCCGGCAATGCGTTCTACAAACCAACGGTCAAGAAGGATCATAATTATTCTTTACGTCAATATCGAAATTCTAATGCTACCACTGGGCAGGCATCTGCAAAATTATTTATGGGGCGTCTATTGAGAACACCTACATTTGATTTAACTAGAGGAAACCCCTACTAAAGTAACTGAAAAGCAGTACATGAAACGGCCTGAATTATTGAGTATTAGAATTACATCAACAAGTATATTTTCTATTGGGAAATCCGAGAATGGGAAAATGGCTGCCTGTTAAAATTTCAGCACGACTTGTCACCTTCACTATTCTATCGAATATGAAGGAAAACATTTTAGGAGATATATTGATCAAATTCGTAGTACTGGAGTTCATGCACCTGAAGCTCAGTCAGAATTACGATGGAGAAAAAGCATACATTTGGGTTCTGAAAAGTACCATACTGAAAACAACGTAAGTCCAAATAGGCATCCAGTTTCACACCGATATCAATTTGTCGAGACACCGTGTACACCAGAAGGATTGAACAGTTAGAAGTTAATATAGCCGGCGCTGCGAATTATGCCCCCAGGTAAAATGGCCCCAGAACATAAAACGAAATATGGCCCCAACAAAGATACAGGAAACAAAAACATGAAATTTTTGTTTTTTATATATTTTTTGGGGCAATTTCAACATTTTTACATTTAGGGTAATACTGCATTCTGCAAAAAATAAAAATGACCCCAATATTGTGAAATGAATAAATACCCCAAAACAAAACTTTTTCTCCTTTGGGGTTAATTTTCATTTTTGTTCATATGCATTGTGACACTTTTGAAATTGTTATAACGTCCGTGGACACTAGACTCAATTTAGTGAGTCATAACGGCCATGGAAAATATTACACTGGACTTCATGACACACCACCTATATTTGAATTAAAATTAAATAGGGTGAAATTTCATTTACGTTTTTGGGGTAATTGTTCGTTATGAAAAATTAACCCAATATTTGGGGCAACTTTTTATTTCAACCTTGGGGAGATTTTTATTAATTTTTCATCATAATGAATTTTGACCCCAACATTGGGGCAATTTTTCGTTTTATATTTTGGGGCCATTTTACCTGGGGCCATAATTCGCAGCGCTCATCCAACAACCTCTTTTTCAACACAACTTGGAACACATACACCACCAAAGACAATTGAACGGGTCCGCCAAGTGGTGTTGTACGACAGCCTGAAGTAAGACTTTCTAGTAGACCAATACGTCCCAGAATCCTCTATTCACCCTAATCAGGTGATTTTAGATTTTAACATCTAAACAGACTTTAGGTAGCATGGAACCAATATAAAGTGCACTGTCGTGTAGCACAGGAAAAATACTTACTTTATATATTTGCAAAAAGCATTCAATATAATAGGTAGAAAATAAAGATTTTAGAATGTAAAAGTTCTATAATGGTATATGGTGATGTCCCCATATTTAGAGTGCATAGGATGGTACTTAGTGTTAGCTTTATTGAATAAGAATCAATATTATACAATTCTAAACAAAATTCACATAGTACTCCCCAAATAGAGGAGGTTTTCGTTTATCAATACAAAATGACCGGACTTTTCACCTCTTATATAAATTAAATACAAAATTTCGTATATCTAGAAAATTATTATATTATTAACATTTTTACATTAAAATCTAAATTAGGTAGGTAGGTAGGTCGATAGGAGGATGTATACTTCATCAAATCCGAAGAAACACACCTAGGCCACTATCGGGCCTGTTGTGCGCTCCTTACCATGAAAAAAAAATATTTTTCAGTGTTCAGAAACTCAGTTTCCTGATCGTAATTCCTAAGAATCTTCCAATCAGTGTTAGTCTGGAATGCTATTTCCGGAATAACATCACTTCCAAGATACTTGGATCTAACTTCGACGAATGCCTGGCAGTTGCGAAGAATGTGCTCCAGAGTTTCACTGTCCTCTCCACATGCTCTACATTCGTCTGAATCCGCACGTCCAATTTTGCATAGATGTATGTCCACTCAGAATACGTACCATCATACTAACTTCAGACTTGCTCATTTTGAGAAGATTTTTTGTCTTGCTTTCATCAGGATCACCCCATAGGATCTTCGTGGTTCTACCCACTGTTTCATTATTCCAAGAGGCCTTATGGGATTCTCTCACCCATATTTTTAGTTCAGCTTTTGTTACGTCGAATGGTTTTGCGTTTGTTAGGGTAACTGCCTCGAGCTCCCTTCCCTTTAAAGCTATTACATTCGCCCTTTCGTTACCGACTACTACCGTGTGGGCTGGTACCCATATGATGTGAACCTTACCCCTGGTAGAGTATTCAATTAAAGTTTTCTTACAATCCAATACGGTCTTAGATTTAGTTCTATCGTCTGATATCGCCCTAATTGCCTTCTGGCTGTGGGTAAATATATTAAGCGCTGTGGGCGCCATATTTATTCTAATCCAATTTACGCATTCCGTTATTGCTCGTACTTCTGCCTGGAAGCTTGTGTTATGATTTGGTAAACAGTGGTATATTTCTGTTTCTGGATCTTCAATATAGAAACCCAGCCTCACTTTGTCCCCCAATTTAGAGCCATCCGTGTAACAACGGATTCCTAATGGTATTTGCTCTAATGTTCCGCTTGACCAAGATATTCTATCTGGGATCAGCGTTTCAAAGTTTCCGACATATTCTGTGTCTGGTACACGATCAGGCAAGTCCGATGATTGTATATAATCTTCCAATGTATCCAGTATATATTGATGACGTGTTCTATAACCGTTTTTGGCCAGGTCGCCTAAAGTAAAGAGCCGTTCGGCTGTAAGCGCCGCCTCATATCTTAAATATGTTTCAATGGGTGGAATATCTAGCAACGTTTGGTTGAAGTAGTACACATGGCACCACTTATACCCAAGTAGCATGTACGCTGAACTCCCTGTAGTAGTTTGATATTGCACTTTTTGTCCAAAGCATAAGCTAGAATTCAATATGCATATTGAAGCATAAGCTAGAATTGGTCTAATTACACTTTTATAAAGCCAATTTGTCATAATATCATGCCTATAGTTCTTCTACATATCGCCCAGCAACGATGTGCCTTGTTGATCCTCTATGTGGTGTCTCCATTTTAATTTCCGGTCGAGGATTACACCTAAGTACTTAACTTTGTCACTGGTATCTTCTTGCCCAGGAAGCAAGGTTCAGTATACGTAGAAATTTTTGTCTTTCTTGTGAAAAGACAGATTTCCGTTTTTTCCGGGTTAACATTGAGGCCTCTCGGTTGAGCGCAGATCAAGGCCGTATTCAGAGCCACCCCAGCTCTTCTACACAAGTTATTTGGATCCTCTCCCTTTAAAAGTATTACGACATCGTCTGCATAGCAGACAGATCTAAGTCCTTTCTCAGTTAGAGTCCTTAAGAGGCTATTAATCGTGGTAACCCAGAGTAAAGGTGACAAAATGCCACCCGCCAAATACATTTTTCTCCTCCTTTTACCGTACTATCAAGTATCCGTTCCAAATTTTTAAGTAGGAAGGACGTAAGACTTATCGGTCGACAAGATTCCCTGGTTTATGTATAAATATTACCCTTGCATCCTGCCATTTAATGGGGGTATATGTGAATTTCAAGCATGCAGTGAATATTTGAGACAGATGTACGGAAACCAGTCCCGCCTCCATCTGTAAGAGTGCCGGGAAAATGCCATCCGGCCCTGCAGCTTTATAGGGATCGAAGCTCTTAATTGCCCCTTTAACCATATCAGATGTAATTACAATTTAACCAAAAACTTTTCATACAAAATATAAAACAAGAGAAATTACAATAATTAAAAAAAATAAAAAATTTTATATAAATACAAAAGATGTAAGAAAATACAGTCGGACATGGTCGACCGATAAACACACTTAAGCAATTTATTGATAAAAAATTGTGGTGTTATATGAAAACTAGGTTTAAATATTGACCGATTCTCCTAACCATATCAGATGTAATTACAATTTCATGTTAGCCTCCCCTTTCTCCAATATCGGTTCATCTATGTTATTCGATATACCGGGTGGAAAATGAGAGTCCATTAGGAGTTTCATTGTCTCCTCCATATCCTCTAGCCTCCTGCCGGTATCATCGACCATAGATTCTGGTTGGACATGAATTTTGGATAGGAATTTTTTTAACTTCGATACGTCATTTACACTGTCTACCTGTTCACCGAAAAGTTTCCAGGAGTCTCGTTTGGCTTTACGAACAATTTTCTTATATTCATCCCAGTATACTGTGGTCTTTTAACGCGGTGTCCGGTTAAATAGTTTGCTAAGAGTCTTACCAAGGGCCCGGATCTCCCCGGTTACCCAGGGTTTCTCCTGGGCAGATCTCCTTTCTTGTGAGCATTTCTACTTTGGCGTCTATGTCCTCTTTATTTCGACATTGAAAAGTGTTCTGACATAAACGGTTCTTTAGTAAGGAACCGAACATTGTCCAATTAGTTTTAGACTTATTCCGAAACTTTATCGGCTTTGGTGGTGGCCGTAGTACTTTGAATCTTATGTACCGATGGTCAGAAAAGCAGTGCTCGTCCGAAACTCTCCAATCCTGAATTTCGTTTATAAGCTCTTCTGAACATATATTTATATCTAATACTTCTTCTCTGATTCTATTGACGAAGGTAGCTTTATTACCTATGTTAGATGTGATCAAGTCTTTAGTATTAAGGAAATCCATAAGGGCTTGTCCCCTGCGATTGGTGTTTGTACTACCCCAAGCTACATGGTGGGAGTTGGCATCACAACCTATTACAAATTATTTATTATTACATATTATTTTGCCTTTGTGCCTCTTCGACCAGTTTCATCAGCTCCGACGTTGGTGGTAGTGTCGGAGAATTGAAAGACAGGTAAACAGATGCAAGGTATATGTTGCCACAGCCTTGCTTCAGTACCGTTGCATCCGATGTGGATAATCCTGTTGAGAGGAGAAAACATAAATTCTTGCGACATAAGATACATGTTCTCGGTCGAGACCCTGTATCAGCGTTGGAAATTTAACATTTGGATAAATTGGCGAACTTGCAATAATTTGCATGTAATCCCCAATATGACTAAAATTTATGTCTAAAAACTATTATAGTTAGAATTTTCAAAATCGTAATTTATTTACATTGCTTTTAGGGTAGCAAAGCATACTGGGCTTAGCTAGTTATATATATAGACTAAAAAAATTAACAATACGTTCATATTTTATCAAAAATTTATTTAATAAATATCACTATTTTACTTTATATAGTAGAAAATTAAAATATAACATGTTCTTTAAAATATAAAATAAACAACTTGCTTAATTTTTCTAAAACTAATTGTTCAGATAAAGTTTTTCTTTAAATTTGTAAAATTTTACATATTGAAATTACTTAGTTAATTCTCTGTATGTATACAATAGATCAGGCGCGGATCCAAGGGGTAGGAAAAAGGGGAATATCCCCTCCCAAAACCAAAAACGTTTCATACAAAATATAAAAATGAGGAAAACAAGAGAAATTACAATAAGTAAAAAATAAAAAAATAAAATTTTTTATACAAATACAAAAGGTGTAAGAAAATACAGTCGGACATGGTCGACCGATAAACACACTTAAGCAATTTATTTTATATTATTTAAAAAAAGAAAAAAATAAATTTTAAACTTCTATTAAATGATTTTATGCATTTATTTATAAAAATTATTCCTTTATGGAAAATATTTCACATAATTTTATTCTGTAGTGAAAATCGTTTGAAAATTTCAATTAGAAATTCTCCTAAATATAGTTGTTTTAAGAAATTACACTTAGTACTTTTTTATAAAACATAAATACCTCATAAATTCCCCATATCATCGTATTTAGTACAACCCTTTCTTTTCTTTATCATTCACTTCTATTCTTTATCATTCACTTTTCTTCTGATTATCACTCGCCATGTATGCATCATATAAGTCCATATACAAAGATATAGATACATATATTTTACTACTCTAAATGTAAAAGATTAATACAAAAAGCTTTTAATAATATTATATTATTAACAAATTACAATGTATTTGTATTATATAAATGAGAGAGAAGAACAAGAATACAAGTCTAAGAGGTTAAAGTTAACATTACCTCGTTCTTTCTGAAAATTGATCTTGAAGGGTAAAAACGTGATAAATAGTGGAATTTAGGCAAAAAAATTACATAATACATAACTTAATTACTTTTATATAAATCGATCACACAATCAAAGTATACCGGGGTAAGAATTTAAATTGAAAGTGTGTAGAGTGTAATATTTATTAATAAATTCCACATTAGGTTTTTGAAAACTTATTCCGGAACCTTAGGGCTATTTGGCGTTTCCAAATACCCCGAAATTGACGACCATTTGGGTATTGGTTAACACGTGCCTAGATTTGGATACTTATCCATCTATTTCTTCACTTCCATCAGATTTGGTCATAATTCCTCCATATGGGAGTATATCCATGATTTATTTCTTCAGAAACCTGCTCTCATCCAAGTAGTAAAATAATCTGGAAGAATTTTCAAAGCTGTTGATTTAATCCATATCCCTACAGGCGAATCTACTCCCAGTAATTAAATTCTAAGTCGACGAGAAATAACGTATTAACTAATTAAATTAATCACTAAATATTACATCATAAGCTTTAACATAGTGTTTTAAAACTCAATAACGTTCAATATTCATTAGACTCTAATCATGCAACCCTAATCCTAAAGAAAATTATAACAATTTAAATCAAACATGAAACTCTAAAACATATACTAAGTATTTCTAAACTAATATCACAGTAAAACAAAACATCTAACTTTTCAACAACTTTTCGATTTGGGAACAAAACAACACTACATTTATGTAAAATTAAATTATATTCAAATCAATACCTACAGAATAATCCCTAAACAATGTTCTAAATATTAATTGATATTTTTGCTCTAAACTAATATAAACCCTACATTATTTTTACTAATCCTCCTTTAATAATAATTCCCTATTGTAAATAGGGAACAGATAACAGATCAATAGCAAGAAAAAAAATAACAATAACAAGAACATCTTACATCGAGCTGGGGGCCTTCATGCAGCGATGGAATCGAATATTGTAAGTTCTCTCTTTTAATTTTCTTTATTGTTATACAATCAATAATATTTTTCTCTTTAGTTTACATTATTATAATTCTCAAGGTTAATTCTTTAGTAAATATATTGAATTAAATCAAATTAATGTTTTGAGAAATATTAGACTTAAAAAGAAATATCTTTGAGCATTACCTACATAAATTATATATTTTACTCTTAGTACTACTTTTTTTTTTGATTTTTGTTTAAAATTATAAATGTATATAGATTACACTTAGGAAAATTATTAGTAGTACATTCAAAAAAATTATTTTTTTTTTATTTTCTTTGAAAAAAAATGAATTTAATTGAAAGGAATAAATATTATTTTTGTAGTTTCTAAAAATGAAAATAATTATGTTGTAAGTTTTAATTTGCTTTAAAATATAGAGGTCTTTAAAAAAAGGTGTAGTGTACTCGGGATTTCTGATAATATGTGTAAGCCGAACGGAAATCAAAGGTTGGATAGGGTATTGAGGATAAGAACCACAACATCTTGGTTCTTGAATCATGGTAGATGCAATCGACTTTGCAATAAGGTTTTCTCTTTTTTAAGGGCATTTTAACCGCACGTGAGATATAATTTTGATTGTGTATATTAGTTAATCTTGGAGCAAGATCCCCGCCCAATTCTCACCAGACGAGCTAGTTAACAGAGCACGTAACGCTTTTAAAGATTGACATTAGTATGAACTAACTATTAAACTTTTGGTAACCAACACCACCAACCCCATAGTAGACCATCACATATCTTTCACATACCTATTATTATGTGAAAAGTTTTCGAAAACGTAAAATAGATCGTTTTCATATTTGGCCTTGTGAGTTTGGAAGCCAGAACATACACAAATAATTAATCAACCTAATCCCTTTCACGCACTAAACTAAACTGCTGGACTTTTTGACTTCACCACACATTTTATTTTGAGTATAGCGTTTTTGATGAAAAATGCAAAAAGTGTTTTCGAAGAATATACTTAGCATGTAGTACCATCAAATTCTAAAAATAACGTTTTCTTCTTTGGAAATAACCATTTACTGTAGCTGTAAACTCAAAATAACGCTCTAAATCGAGAAAAATTTAAAAAAATTTTGGGACACCGGTGTCCCGTATATGTGAACACAAATTATAATTACAATTGGAACCACAACCGCTGTCGACAATGAGTTTTCATACATTTTGTATGGAGAGCAAAATATCCTCTTGTTATTCTTGATTTGGAGAAGATCGCTATTTAATATTTTTTCGTTATGTATGTTTAGATGTCAGTTGGTTTAGATCAGCTAAGCGCAGAAAGAGAATCTGTTATTGCAGTGGTAAGAAAATACTAAAAAACACGTAGAAAAAATATTTTCTAGTTACGCTTGCTATGATCAAATTTTATGAGAAGTTAAATTGTAAATTTTACAGATAAAGCATATTCAAAGAAGAGAAAAATGTTTATTTCTATACAAAGATTAAAGCTTTTAATGTAAAATGTTTAAAAAAAGTATTAAAAAAGTATTGTTTTTATGTATTTTTTTTTGGAGTGTACGAGTTTTTTGCAAGATATTCTCTTGTTTGAAAATATTGTTGTTGTTTTTAAAAACTTTTGCAATTTTTACGCTCTTGCTATGAGTTTTATTTATCGGGTTGTGTACGTATGAATTGCCGAAAATCTTCGTAATTAGAACAATATGAACGCGCAACGCTGGTCAGCTAGATCAGCGTTGCAAAAAACTCGTACACTCCAAAAACTTTTCAGGAATGCATAATATTAAAACAACACAGCCGAATATAGCACTCTTACTTGTTTTTTCTTATAAACGTCAAAAAATGTGCTCTGTCGATGGTCGCTTAATTATACTCTATACCACTTTAGTGGGAAGGGTATATTGGGTTTGTGCTGTTATTTGTAATATACAAAACTATTCGTCTTATACTCACCTTAAAGTATACCAATCGGCTCGGAATTATTGTCTAAGTCGATTTAGCTATGTCCGTCCGTCCATGTAAACCTTGTTATCAACACAGGTCGCAATTTTCAAGATAATTCAATGGAATTTGGTACATTATAGTCTATTCCCCCAGAGACGAAGCCTACTGAAAATAGTTAAGATCGGTCCATGATTTCACCTGGCCCCCATCAGCGTTGCAAAAAACTCGTACACTCCAAAAACTTTTCAGGAATGCATAATATTAAAACAACACAGCCGAATATAGCACTCTTACTTGTTTTTTCTTATAAACGTCAAAAAATGTGCTCTGTCGATGGTCGCTTAATTATACTCTATACCACTTTAGTGGGAAGGGTATATTGGGTTTGTGCTGTTATTTGTAATATACAAAACTATTCGTCTTATACTCACCTTAAAGTATACCAATCGGCTCGGAATCATTGTCTAAGTCGATTTAGCTATGTCCGTCCGACCATGTAAACCTTGTTATCAACACAGGTCGCAATTTTCAAGATAATTCAATGGAATTTGGTACATTATAGTCTATTCCCCCAGAGACGAAGCCTACTGAAAATAGTTAAGATCGGTCCATGATTTCACCTGGCCCCCATACAACTGTACCCCCGAATAGTGCTGTAAAACCAAGTATATCTTAAATATATCTGAGGCAAGGTACAATTCAACTTAAATGCTTTATTATGAAAACTAAATCACATTTTACTCGTTTACATGTGATATGAGCAAAAATCCTAGACAACCTCTGAAAATTTCATCAAAAATTTAGTTTTTTTATTCATGCTCAAACAGAAATTGCAAAAACAAAATACATAATCATACGGTAAATTATGTTATTGTATTCTTGTTTATAAAAACATGGCAAAGTAGCAGGGCAAAAGCAGCACTAATGTTTTGTTATTGGCTAGAAACATAAAATTAATTATGTGGAGCTTGGCTTAAGTAAGAAGGGAACTTTTTGGTACTTTTTCGGTTTTCAAAGGTTACTTTTTGAATTTTCTATAATATTGAACCTAGAAATATGAAATGAAGTATGTGGTATCTGAATTAGATGGGAATCCAAAAAAGGGACTTTTGGGTACCTTTTCGTTCTACAAAAGATACTTTTTGAATTTTCTATAATATTGAACTTAGAAACATTAAATTAAGTATGTAGATTCGGAATTAGGTGAGAACCGGAAAAAGTGAAGTTGTTGGTACTATTTTGTTTTTAAACGTTAATTTTTGAATTTTCTCTAATATTGAACCAAGAAATATGAAATTAAGTATGTAGAGTCGGAATTAGGTGAAAACCCATAAAGACGATTTTTTGGTACTTTTTCGTTCTACAAAAGGTACTTTTTGAGTTTTCTATAATAATGAACCCAGAAACATGAAATTAAGTATGTAGAGTCAGAATAACGTGAGAACCGGAAAAAGTACTTTTCGAATCTTTTATAATATTGAATCTAGAAACATGAAAATAAGTATGTTCAGCCCAAAGTAAGTGATGTGAAAGAGAAGTTTTTAATACCTACTGTTTTTTTAACACGCATAATGGTGAATGGTATATAAGATTCGGCACAGCCGAATATAGAACTCTTACTTGTTTATATTATATTCCTCCGATATAATATTCCTTAATATTACACAAATATAAACATAGAGACATGAAATTAAGTATGTAGAGCCCGGATTAGACGAGAACAAATCAATAGGAATTTTTTGTTCTGCAAAAGGTACTTTTTGAATTTTCTATAATATTGAATCTAGAAACATGAAAATAAGTATGTTCAGTCCGAAGTAAGTGGTGTGAAAGAGGAGTTTTTGATACCTACTGTTTTTTTAAATACATAATGGTGAAGGGTATATAAGATTCGGCAGAGCCAAATATAGAACTCTTACTTGTTTATATTATATTCCTCCTATATAATATTCCTTAAAATTCCACAAATATGTTTGGGTAAGCTTTAGCATGGTACTTCGACTGAGGACAAAATCGGTATAAGGGGTATATTTGGTTTATAAATTTTGGGAAGCCCGTATAATCTCGGGGCATTCGATGAATTTGCAGTTAGTTCGCTCTTCTCAACTCTAGTAATATGTTGTGTTTGTAAAGCTTCATTATTATGTTATTGTTCTTTAGTAGTAGTTTTTGTGTTGGGTCTATTCTCATGGGTTTGTAGGTATTAGGTACGCTCACCCCTATCAATTATTTGACGTTTTTTATCAAATATTTGTTGGCTGTAATGTGAACACAAAATATTTTTGAAGAGCACACAAAATATCAGCTGTTTTTTGTGAAACATTTTTATTTGTCAACCTACAAATATTTTCTTAGTGTGAACACAATGTGAACAGCAAACATGAAACATTTTTGTTAAACGTTAAAGAAACTATTTAATAATATTTTTTTACGATTTCATAGAAATTTCTGCCTAAAATCAAAAAATTAAATACATTTTTATTTCATAATGTGCTTAAAATAGTATTTCTATTTTGACGTTTTGTTTGAAGAAACAAAGCCAAACACAATTCAATACAAATAGTAAAAGTTTTTTGCCCGGTGTTCACATTACAACAAATAATTTCGTAAAGCAATTGACGGATAAAACAGTAAAAAAACAAGATTTTGTTTGCAGGCAAAAAGGAACACAGGAATAGCTAATGCGCAACCAAACCAAAAGCCAAAAATATATGTGTTTATATTTACTAAAAAGCTATATCATTGAATAATAACTTCTATATATTCTAAAATTTCATTTAATATTGTTTTTCATCAAAATTTTACCACAAAAAAATTCAAATTACATTTCAATACCTTGTGCAAGTGGAAAAGAGATAGATTGACTTGCATAAGGTATTGAAATTACATTTCAATACCTTGTGCAAGTGGAAAAGAGATAGATGGTGGATCTTTACTGTCATGTTGTTGCTATCTAGTATAGTCAATGTAGCGAAAAACCTTGGTTGTTTGGAACGGTTTATAGCGATTTCAAAAAAATCGTTATAAGCCCGGAAATAACCAAATTATAAATAATTTTCATTAAATTTCATATCTATAAAATTGAAAATTATATCCATTAATATAATAAATAATTGTTTAAATAAATTGAGTAATAAATTAATTAAATAATTTTTCAATTAATTACTAAACTATAGACTAGATTATAACCTATAAACTAGACTATAAACTAGAGTATAGACAAGACTATAGACTAAACTATAGCTTGACTATAGACTAGACCAGCGGTTACCCCGGTTTTTACTTCGCGGACGCCTTGAGGAATTTATTTAAATTCGCGGACCCCCATATATATTTTGATATCTTATTGTTCTAAATATGTAATTGTTTATCCGAAAATTGTCAAAGTCCATAAATCCCAAGGTCAAACAGATGTAGATATGTCATTTCTATAAAATATTCCCGTACGTTGAGAATAATTAATATTTCAGAGAAGTTTCAATTGCCTGTTTTTAAAGATAGAATGACTTCATTGTTGAAATGTTAACATGATGTTTAATTTTATGATCGTGAGATCTTTCACGTTCATTTTTCTTTAAGGTAACGAAATGGTTTCTTCATCAAATATCGTCGACATGTGCTTAAAGAGTCACGTTGCAAAATTTTTTTGCGATTGCAGACGGGTAATCTGAGTATGTTAGCTAATTTTTCGGGAAAATAATATAAGAAAGTCGAACTTCTTCGATATTGTTGCGAAATGCGTTTATCCGCATAATATATGACTTCAACTTTTTGCGAAAGTACTGTGAATTTTACTGCATGGTTTTGACTATTTATGCATTTTCTGATATTAATTTAATAATATTGGTCGACAAAATCAAGTTAATATCTGTGTATCACGTCGGAATGGAATATTTATATTTAAAATTACCTGGCTTAACGTATTGAAGACGAATAAAGAGTCACCTCTGTTTTGGAAATATATTATTTTAGTCCTTCCAAACAAGAACACTTTTGTTTACAATTTGACAAACTTAAATCTGCGATAAGCTTGTCCTTGAATTATGAAATGTGGCCTAACTTCATACTCCGAGATAACAGTATCTCTTATTTAATTGTAATTTGGGAACCGTTGGACTAGACTGCAAACTAGACTATAGATGCATATATTATGTAGTATAACTATATATAGTATGTTGTTACCAACCAATAAATAACAAAACAAACAACAAAAATAATAATTATCATTAATTTACGCAATTGCTTGAATTTCAATTAAATGTCACAACTTTGTCTCAGATTTATATTTTATAAAAAATAAAATAAAACCAGTCATATAAGCGAATATTTACATTTTTGTATAAGGTGATAACACTCTTTTTCAGAAAATAAACAAAGAACAACAGACATCTAAACATATATAACGAATGTAATGGGTGTAATCTGATTTGGTACAAACTGTAAAACAATGAAGCCTACAAAAGTATCTACCGATGGAAACTAATGTCTGGTTGACGACTGGTTTGCGGGACCCTTGTCTGCCAGCTTTGCTCAGTGGTTGGGGGGGAGATAATTGACCTCGTCAACCAAACCACAACATTACCCATTATTATTCCAGAGTCCCTAGATAACAAATACTAACAAGAATTAAAGAACCTGTAAACTAATAACAATTATGTTTGAATTTAATGAAAATATGCTGCTGATGTACTCTAATTGGTATTTAGTTTGTGTATACATATGGGGAATAGATAGTAGATCCCCTTGTCTTAACCCACCCATCCTAGTTCATCCTAGTGATCTATTATTTTGGAGAACCCAAATTCGAAAATTAGACTTCACTACCTCAAGGAAAAGTCGTGATGAAATTTATTCAGTCATAATTACATTTATTAATAATAAAATTCAAGTATCCAACATGATTATTAAGTTTATAAATTGGAAAATTATTATTCCCTAGACTCTATTTTAAGGATTAAATATAACAAATTAAAATAAAGAATACAAACTATAGGAAAATATTTAACAAAATGGTTTTTATAAGTTTGTAGAATTTTTAATTTGCAAATTGTAAATTCTAAAAACTTATAAAAACCATTTTGTTAAATATTTTCCTATAGTTTGTATTCTTTATTTTAATTTGTTATATTTAATCCTTAAAATAGAGTCAAGGGAATAATAATTTTCCAATTTATAAACTTAATAATCATGTTGGATACTTGAATTTTATTATTAATAAATGTAATTATGACTGAATAAATTTCATCACAACTTTTCCTTGAGGTAGTGAAGTCTAACTTTCGAATTTGGGTTCTCCAAAAAAATAGATCACTAGGATGAACTAGGATGGGTGGGTTAAGACAAGGGGATCTACTATCTATTCCCCATATGTATACACAAACTAAATACCAATTAGATTACATCAGCAGCATATTTTCATTAAATTCAAACATAATTGTTATTAGTTTACAGGTTCTTTAATTCTTGTTAGTATTTGTTATCTAGGGACTCTGGAATAATAATGGGTAATGGTATGGATTGGTTGACGAGGTCAATTATCTCCCCCCCAACCACTGAGCAAAGCTGGCAGACAAGGGTCCCGCAGACCAGTCGTCAACCAGACATTAGTTTCCATCGGTAGATACTTTTGTAGGCTTCATTGTTTTACAGTTTGTATCAAATCAGATTACACCCATTACAAAAATGGCGCCCAACGTGGGGCCTGATTATTTTGATCGATTATGTCTCAAAGCAGGGATAACTCTGTCAAAGTATCAGGTCTCAAGTCGAGGAGTGGTGACTCCTGTGTAGCAGATTATCTGTGTTCACAAATCTTCACTTACATATTTATTTTTCCAATTCATTACTCAGATTATCAGAGTTGGCATTTTGTCCAATTTGTAATTCAGAATAAATCTTGAAAATCCTTCTGGAATTCGACTGCCTGTCGTTTTAGAGGAACGGGTAGATATCGACCGATGGAAATTTTTGAAATTCCTTTCTGTTTTCGTAATGTACACTAGGCTAAACGTTGATTTTCTGTAGATTTGTATTTTAAATCTTTTATAATATTTTATTTGTCAAATAAGTTTTTATGAATTATCAAAATTATGCTGCTTGTAGTATTGTTTGATCCGATTTACTTATTTTATTAATTAAATATGAATAGAAGTTTAAAAGACAATATCAATAAGCCATAGACCAGTTTTTATACTTTATAATTTGTGTATACAATTTTTTTGTTTCTTACTTTAACCATTGGTTAAAGTTTCTAGTAGGTTAGCTTCACACGCGTTAAAGGAAAGTCATTAATTGCATATAGAACATATTTCAAGGAAAATATTGTCATATTTATAAAATTTTAAAAGTTTTTTTTGTATTTCATCATTTGTTTACCCTTTCTTTAGTATATATTAAGTAGTGAGCTTGTTACATTGATCTTGTTCGCAATATTGAAATAATCATGGTGTTAGCACATAGTAATGAAGATTTATCTGCTGTGGGTAATAGTTTGTCAAACCTCTGTTCATTATGTGAAAAGGCTATTTCAAATCCTTCAGAATGCTTTTCGACACCCTGCAAACATACATTTCATAAAGATTGTATTGAGAAATGGCTGAATGATTCACATGACTGTCCTAATTGTAAAGCATTGTGTCATAAACGTGATTTAATCGGATCATGTACTGAACCAAATAAGGAACAGGCATCTAATGTTTATAATAAAGGGTCGAATAATAGAGTTAGGGGTCGTGGGTCCGCAATTAAACGGTATAATACCAGAAATGCGAAATTACAAGATGCCATGAATCTATCTCTTGCTAATCAAGCAAATGCTGAAGCTTCTACGTGTCCAATGGCGGACACGTAGAAGCTTCATCATTGGATTTTAACACCAATGATAATAGACCACACAACCAGGCCAAGCAAGTGGATATTTCACATAATTCTTCCAAATCAAATAATTCAAAGCGATCCAATCAAAGCCGACGTTCAAACATTGATTATAATGAAATAACCGATTTAATCGAATCTACGGTACAGAGATTACTATGTAATCTAAGTATTAGTTCACCTCAACCCGCACCCTCTGGGAATATAGGTTTCAATTTTCCACCAAATGATAGCTCCGGTACTCAACCGAATCGCAATATTCTGTCTTCTCATTCGTTTTCATTGAATAATAATCCAACCAAAATCACATCCATTATTCAAAGCTGGAATGTCCATTTTGACGGATCCTCCAATGGGTTACGATGTGAAGAGTTTCTTTATAGAATTAGGTGTTTAACTGAGGAGAATTTTAATGGAAATTTTGAATTCATTTGCACAAACCTCCATGTATTGTTGACAGGGAAAGCGAAGGACTGGTACTGGAAGTACCATAAATCAGTCAGTCGAATTGAGTGGGAATCCTTTTGCTCTGCCCTGAAAAAACAATTTAAAGATCATCGTACTTCTTATGACATCCGAGAGGAATTACACAATTGGAAGCAAAAACCCTTAGAATCTTTTGAGTCTTTTTATGATGCCATTACAAACATTAGTGATAGATTGGAAGTTCCTTTAGAGGATGAAGACTTAATTGAAATTATCACAAGAAACTTAAGACCAGAAATAAGGCACGAATTATTGTACGTCCAAATCAGATCCATATCTCACTTAAAAAAACTTTGCCTTATGAGGGAAGAATTGCTCAATGAGGAATGTTTCAAACGAAGTAATTTCCATCGTACACAAGGGAATTTTGTCTCGAATAGAAGAGTTTCTGCAATAGATGTTCCGCCAAACGTTGAGGAAGAATATATAAATGAGGAATCACTACCGGAACAGAAATCTAACGTTGAAATTAGTGCTATTTTTATGCCGCAGAAACTCATAAGATGTTGGAACTGCGATAAGGATGGACACTATTGGGACATGTGCTTAGACGAACGAAAAATATTTTGCTATGGTTGTGGACTTAAGAATGTCTACAAACCACAATGCGCTAATTGTTCGAAAAATTCAAAAAACTGGAAGAGCAATGTTCCACATCAGCGTCAAACACCAATGTAGAAATATTGAGTAAAAAAATTAGCGTTGATAGGGAACAGGATAAGGATAGGAACAGGATAGGTAGAACAGAACTAGGTTTATTAGATACTGGGGCTAATATAAGCTGTATTGGCCAGGATTTAGCTAAATTAGATTTTTCTGGAAAAGCTGGGTTTCAAAAATTAAAATCGGCTGTAAAAACAGCTGACGGTCAGCCAGAAAACGTAACTGGACTGATTGAAGTGGAAATGTCGTACAAAAATGAGATGAAGAATATTAGTTTGTACATTGTACGTAGCTTAGATCAGCGGTTAATTTTGGGCTTAGATTTCTGGAGATCTTTTGGTCTAATTTCGGGTTATATTGCAGGATTAACCTTGGACACTAATGTGTTACCGGACGGTACCAATGATGATGCAATTCCTCTATCAGAGATGCAGCAACGACAACTTGAGACAGTTAAATCAATGTTCCCTAATTTTGAGCTACAGGGACTAGGGAAAACCTCTTTGATAAAGCATAGTATAGACGTAGGAGATGCCAAACCCATAAAACAGAGGTTTTACCCGGTATCGCCTGCCGTGGAAAAACTAATGTTTAAAGAAGTCGATAGAATGCTTAGTTTGGGAGTTATTGAGACAAGCACAAGTGCATGGAGTTCTCCTATGAGGATGGTAATAAAACCAGGGAAAGTGAGACTCTGCCTGGACGCACGGAAGATCAATGAGGTAACAAGGAAGGATGCATATCCGTTACCTAATATTGAGGGTATTTTTGCGAGATTGCCCAAGGCAAACATAATTTCTAAAATTGACCTGAAAGATGCCTACTGGCAGATAGAATTAGACAATGAATCTAAACCTATAACGGCTTTCACTATACCCGGGCGACCCTTATATGAATTTAAAGTTATGCCCTTTGGGCTTTGCACAGCGCCTCAAACTATGTGCAGATTGATGGACGCTATAATTCCACCGGACTTACGACATTCTGTTTTCGGATATTTGGACGATGTTTGTGTCGTATCTGAAACATTTGAGGAACATCTTTCCATACTAATAACCTTATCAAGTCAATTTAAGAAGGCAAATTTAATTTTAAACTTGAATAAGAGAAAATTTTGTGTGAAAAGAGTTCAATATTTGGGATATATTATTGGGGAAGGGAGAATTTCTACAGATCCAGCTAAAATAGAATCCATACTAAAGTGGCCCACTTCTAAAACGTTAAAACAAATCCGAGGATTCCTAGGATTAACCGGTTGGTATAGGAGGTTTATTTGTAATTTTGCAGAGGTAACACATCCTATTACTGAAATCTTGTACAAGAAAAGAAAATTCGAATGGACTCAAGAAGCAGAGAAAGCTTTTCAGAATATTAAAAAATTATTAACAACAGCACTGGTGCTTAAAAATCCGGATTTTACTAAAAAGTTTTATGTACACTGCGATGCTAGTGATTTTGGTATTGGCGCGGTTTTGGTACAAGTGGACAGTGAAGGTCAGGAATACCGTATTGCGTTCATGTCCCGAAAATTGAATTCCGCTCAACGAAATTATTCCGTTATGGAAAAAGAATGTTTAGCAGCCATCGAAGCTATAGAAAAATTTAGATGCTATATCGAATTACAAGATTTTGAAGTTGTAAACGATCATAGTAGTCTAGTGTGGCTCATGAAACAGCCAAACTTAAAGGGACGTCTGGACAGATGGGTATTAAAACTCCAGCCATATAAATTTTCTATTACCCACAGAAAAGGTCAGGATAACGTTGTACCTGACGCTCTAAGTAGGATGCATGAAGGTGAAATAGTGTCAGTAGAATTGATTGGACCGGAATTGACTTTAGATCTTAAACAAAAATTTATAGAAAATGAATCAAATTTTCCAGATATTAGGATAATAGACAGATACATTTACATAAGAACCAAGTTTGCTACCGGAAATGAACTGGAAGATCAGAATTCTTGGAAGTTATGGATACCGGAAGCTCTTAGAGAATACATTCTTCGCAGGTCTCATGATAATGTAATTGCTGCTCATGGGGGTATTGCAAAAACACTTTCGTTAATTCGTCGTCATTGTTATTGGCCAAAACTAGTTTACTAAGGCTAGTAACCAGCTTCTAAGGCCAACAATGGGTAATATGGCAGTTTCAAACCGTCCTTTTCAACGTTTATATGTAGACCTCCTTGGACCGTATCCACGGAGTAAAAAAGGTTACATCGGGTTGTTTATCGTTTTGGACCATTTCTCCAAATACCACTGGTTATTCCCATTAAAAAAATTCACTGCGGCTTTAATAATAAACATTTTAGAACAAAAAATTTTTCATCACTATGGGGTACCGGAGACTATGATCAGTGACAATGGTAGTCAGTTCAAGTCTAATGACTTTAATGCTTTTCTGACCAGGTATGGAATTAACCACGGCTTTATACTCTCCACAGAGCAATGCCTTGGAGAGAGTAAACCGTTCGATAATTGCGGCCATTCGAAGTTGCTTGAAGAAAGATCATAGGGAGTGGGATAACAACATATCATTTATAAGTTGCGCGCTTCGAAACTCAATCCACAACTCTATAGGTGTTTCACCCTATCATGCGCTATATGGGTTTAACATGGTAACCCATGGTTCTTCATTTAAACTTTTAAAATCCATACAATCTTTATATGAATCGGCGACAAATTAACTCTACTTCGCAAACAACTGTCAGATAATATGAGAAAAGCATATGAAATCAGTGTCAGACAATATGATCTCAGAGCTCGACATGTAAATTATAATATTGACCAAGAGGTTTATAGGAGAAATTTTATCCAGAGTAAAGCTGAGCAAAATTTTAACTCCAAACTTAGTCCATTGTTTATCAAAGCGAAAGTCAAGAAAAAATTAGGTAATTGTTATTATATTTTGGAGAATATTGATAGTAAAAGTGTAGGAACATACCATGCCAAAGATATTAGAATATAATCGCATTTTTTCGCCTAATATGTACGAAAAATCTACATATTATACGATTTTGTAATGTGCGATCGAAAATTAAAATCTTATTATTGTTTTAATATCTCTTTCTTCATGAACCTATATACCTAATCACTTATAAAAAAATTTTAACGAATGTTTTAATTTAAGAGTATTCTTAGAATTTTATGATATTTCTCCTTTAGCAGATCGATTTTATAAAAAAATTTTAACGAATGTTTTAATTTAAGAGTATTCTAAGAATTTTATGATATTTCTCCTTTAGCAGATCGATTTTATTTATTTGTTGTTGAAAATCGTATTTCTGTAAAAATTTGTTAATATTTGAAAAGTTGTTATGCGTTATC
>NC_060952.1:64230078-64233304 GCF_022045245.1 Lucilia cuprina | reverse complement strand
GCCCATAGGGTCCACATTTCTTTCAGGGCTGGGAAAATACTTTTGGAGTAAATAGAAAACATATTGAGGTTTCCAAAACTGCTTTCAGTTTTCTGATCCCAGCTTTGGCATTTAAGAACATGTCGCCAAAGTTGAAGTTTTGATAAAAAATAGGTCATATTCGGAAGGATGCAGTGGCAACATTTTCAAAAAATAGGACAAGTTTTTTACGCCAAAGCGTTCTGCGTAAAGATACCTTTTAGAAAACTATAAAATTGTTATATGTTCTTAAAGGAAATTTTATTTTATTAATAAAAGAGTTAAGACACATTTTGGGCAAAAAAAAAAAGGCAAAAATCTAAAATTTTTTGAATTTTTAAATTAAAAAAACCTATATTTTTGGATCTGTAAATGATATTGATCTGAAATTTTTTGTATATTATTGGAAATTTTGTTGTCTAACTAACAAGAAAAAATTGAGTTCATTTAGTCCAAAATTACGCCCGGTATTCAAAAAAGGCGGACCAAGGTATGGTAAATTTTGTATAACTAAATTTTTAAATCGGATATTATAAGATATTATATATCGGATATTAAGATATCGGATATTATCGGATATTATAAGAGATAAGTAGTAGTATAAGAGTATAGTAGCATGTTTTTTCAAGATCTCGTCGAGCGCTTTCAGAAAATATAAAAATCTTTGTATTTGGGTGAAAAACAAAAAAATGGCACGAGTTTAAAAATTTTACATGTCGTAGGTACCCTACTTTGAGCCGCCACAGCTCCGTCTGTGGGGCATCTGCGGGGTTCATCTTCAAAACTTAAACTCGAACTCCCTGGCTACGCTCACGCCAAATTTTATCTGGTCTGCGGGACCCTTGTTTGCCAGCTTTGCTCAGTGGTTGGGGGGGAGATACTTGACCTCGTCAACCAAACCACACCATTACCCATTATTATTCCAGAGTCCCTAGATAACAAATACTAACAAGAATTAAAGAACCTGTAAACTAATAACAATTATGTTTGAATTTAATGAAAATATGCTGCCGATGTACTCTAATTGGTATTTAGTTTGTGTATACATATGGGGAATAGATAGTAGATCCCCTTGTCTTAACCCACCCATCCTAGTTCATCCTAGTGATCTATTATTTTGGAGAACCCAAATTCGAAAATTAGACTTCACTACCTCAAGGAAAAGTCGTGATGAAATTTATTCAGTCATAATTACATTTATTAATAATAAAATTCAAGTATCCAACATGATTATTAAGTTTATAAATTGGAAAATTATTATTCCCTAGACTCTATTTTAAGGATTAAATATAACAAATTAAAATAAAGAATACAAACTATAGGAAAATATTTAACAAAATGGTTTTTATAAGTTTTTAGAATTTTTAATTTGCAAATTGTAAAATTTTTTCAAAATATTTAAACGAAATAAAAACTAAATTTTCCTAATTTTAATATTATATTTAATTTTTTTTAAATTGTATTATTGCAATTGGAAACACTTTTTTTATTATTACACGCAGTGATCTATTATTATGGAGAACCCAAATTCGAAAGTTAGACTTCACTACCTCAAGGAAAAGTCGTGATGAAATTTATTCAGTCATAATTACATTTATTAATAATAAAATTCAAGTATCCAACATAATTATTAAGTTTATAAATTGGAAAATTATTATTCCCTAGACTCTATTTTAAGGATTAAATATAACAAATTAAAATAAAGAATACAAACTATAGGAAAATATTTAACAAAATGTTTTTTATAAGTTTTTAGAATTTTTAATTTGCAAATTGTAAAATTTTTTCAAAATATTTAAACGAAATAAAAACTAAATTTTCCTAATTTTAATATTATATTTAATTTTTTTAAATTGTATTATTGCAATTGGAAACACTTTTTTTATTATTACACGCAAGTAGTAAAGAAGTTTATAAAAAATCTGATACATAAATGAGTAATTATACCAAACAAAATTGTGTACAAACATGGAGAATAGGGTATTTCTTTTACGGTTGTTTAGATCAAATTTGTTTTTTTTTTCTTCTAAGCAATGGAGCAATTAAAAAAATTCTCCAATTTTCTATTGGTCAATTCAGACAATTGGAACAAAGAACAAATTTGAAGGAGATAACAATTAATCATGTATCAGTTTAACTTTGGTTAATTTTTTTTTTTTTGTTTTTCTTCAGTCTTATTTATTTTGAAAAAAAAAAATAATTATTATTATTTTTCGTTGTTGAACTGATACCTATGAATATAACAAAACAAAAGAATATTGTAATCATAATAAAAGAATATAACTTACGTGCAGCGACGTCGAAAGGCCTTCCAATGTTCTGCTCGCAGTAACGGATGATAACGTATTTAGGCAGTGATCTGTGATTTTGGAATATTTCTTTTGTATTTATTCCTTTATTTTGTGTTATTACATGTATTATTTTTTTTTACTTTGTAATATGTTTTTTTGTTTTCTTTATGTTTTTTGTTGTTGATTTTTCTCTTTTTTTATATTATTTTTTTTCTTTCTTCAAAAAAAAATTTTGTACACATTTTTTTCACAGTAGATCGCAATTGGTTAAAAACAAATGAATTTCGTTACATAATTCATTTAAATTTGGTTTTTATATTTATATATTTTTTTTTTTTAAATTAAAATAAAACTCATTAAACTTCCACTACTTTGCTTTGCGATACATGCCATTGAATAATTTTTTTTAGCACTTCATTAATCGGTTATGTTACACGGTGTCATAACCAAAAGGTTAACAATTGCAATAATAAATTTGGATTTAAAAATTTCCTAAACCATATACATGCTTATTTCACTTTTTTTAATTTATTAAGTAATATTTTGATTTCACGTTTGTTTTTTTTATGAATTTAATTTAAGCATTTACTAATCTTAATAATATTTTATTATTTGGGGGACATACCGATTGGAACACAATTAAATATATATAGCAATTTTATCTCTTTCTCAATTTGCTTTTATCTATATTATTTAACGATTTCTATATCTTTGCCGTATGCTTTCTTAATTTAAATTAATTTTTTTTTATGTAAATGAAAATATTAATTATTTGCCTTGAATTATTTTTTGACTTATTTAGCTGAAGATTAAAAATTCGAATGATGATGTAAAATATTGCAATGAAGTGGACAGTTATGTTTCTCGTTTTTTCTAGATTTTTTTTAATCTTATTACGACCTTCTTATTTTTATATT